>NC_057812.1:311928281-311990494 GCF_018294505.1 Triticum aestivum
CCCCCCACACACACTAAGACTCCGTCTCTCTCTCTCACACACACACACAAACTAAGAGTCCATCTCTCTCTCTCTCTCTCTCACACACACACACACACTAAGACTCCATCTCACACACACATGCTCTAGGTGGAGCATTTGTTCCTACCACCCTTCATCCAACCTTACCCATATGATAAACAATCACATTTATTTACTTGCATAACATGGACAAATTCCACTTTACTTTAGTTGTCAGCAAACCTATCATCTGTACCCTTATAAAAAACGAGTTGGCGGTGATGGTGTGCCTACCATCTTGTAATACAGACCGTATGACCTATATCTGAGGATAGAAAGCAAACTATGATAATTTTACAAAAGATACCTGCACCTCTCTCCACATCATTATCTCCCGCAACCTCATTGCTCAGCAATTAAAAAAGGAATAAGTCTCTGGACCAATCTAACATGCATGGTGGCCGCTGCCGCCTGCCGGCGCCGTCCATGCTCATGCCTCCGCCCATTCCGACCACCAGTCACCACCACGCTCCACTCCTCCTCGCCTTATCTCTCGTCTTTCATTTTTCGATGACATTCTCGAGATACCAGTTTTCCGATAAAATTCTCGAGATATCATTAGTTTTTACACATGGGATTACTCCTGCATGGGTCAATCACAACAGGTGTTTTCTAAAAAATGCATATTGATGTTCCCTGCAATGCACGAGAATCTTGCTTGTAATTATATAATGCAAATCACGAGCAGGAAGTGACATTTTTTTGACACAACCACGTTAACATGGCCACGTAAATCACTAGCTAAAGTAAATACCATTATACTTATATCCCGATGCAAAAGGTTGAGTACATGTTCGAAGAGTAGAGTCGCACACATGCACTCTGTCTCTCAGAATCTCTCTCTCACACACACACCAGTTACGTGAGGCCCACTTAAGCAGACACGTATGTTACAATTTGTGCACCCGCGAGTACACGTGATGCTGCGCATTTATTTAAGCCGGAAGGCGAACCCAAATAGTAGATGCATTCATTCCCCTCCCGCCGCCTCTTCTCTGGTCACCGTCGCACGGTAGCCATGGGCCGGCCGAAGGTAACAACATACACCATACTCCCACCGGAGCGGCGCTTTAATATCGAAATTTTAGTGGTCATGCATGCATCTTTTTGTGCTAGCACTCCTATATAAGGGTTGACCGGTCGCTTCCCGTGGATGTGCGTGGGCGGTGGAAGAGGAAGGAGAAGGGAAGCGGGCTGTGGAGTAACGTTTTTTTACCACAATTTCTTAGGAAACTGAGTGCAATAATTGAGTAGTTTTGCAAACTACCAGTACTACACCTAAAACGGTTCAAAACCTATACTCCCTTGCCAGCACGCGCTTCCCGCATGAAACAGTCAGCGTCGCCCTGGAGTGTCAGTGCTGCATTAATGCCCGGCAAGAGCGGAGGCGACCTCTCACTGGCGCCGGCTTTGAAGTGGCGCGACGGCCGAGAGAGCGCCACTTCCCGGTGCACGCGACTGCTTCACGTCGAGGCTGGCCATAGGCCCTGTTTGGATCCATGGGTTAGAGTTAGTTTGAGCTAGTTGGGGTTCAAATAGCCCTAGAGTATCCAAGTATGAGGGTTTAAATTGTAGCAAGTTGCATCGAACCCACCAAAAAAACTATCCCACCCAAGAGGTGCTAACTGGAGATAGTTCTCATTGGGACCACTGAAAAATCACTTTTCTCTCTCCATGAAGTGCATTTGTTGTCAATCTAACCTTGTCACCCAAACACCTCTTTGGCTACAGTTAGTTCAGGGTTAGTCATGAGTTAGTCTAACCTCTAGCTAAGTTAGAGTATCAAACAGGAGCAATATAGGACATGCAAGTTGCTCAAAGCATACAGGCAAATTCGTACGTGAAAGTATTTTTTTCTTTTTGAAAACGGAACATGAAAGGAATTTTTTTTAGAATGCTCTTGGCATGTCACTAACATGTGATAGTTAACCGACCTCAATAGACGGCAGAAACGCCAGCCCGCCGCACTTCGATAGAGACGAGGAGGGAGAAGCGATACGGGCTGCTGGATCACTAGAGATAGGTGTCGAACGGAAGCCAAGAAATATGGTGATAGCGTGGGTTAGCCATGTACTAGTATGATGTAACTACACTAGGCTGCCGTGTTTCGTACTCTTCCAGTCCACTTTGGAGATGATTGGTTAATTTTATATCGCTGAATAATATTAAATAATATGAGTGCAGACGCTCCACCACGAGATTCCTTGCTCCTTCTCGGTCGTCCGGAATCTATGTTCTTCAACTCTATTTTTTACATGAGCTTTGTTCATCCTTTTGCCAACACGCGAGACATCTAGCATCAAGGTGCATGTCTTATGCAAGGATCATTCCATCTATATGAAGAACATGTGTGACTGGAACTACGAGACAGACATGTACCCAGGAGTGGACGTGCAAACCTGAGTAATGTAGCACAGTAAGTGAAGTAGAAAGGCACAAATGGTATGAACATGCGTGGCATATAGGGTGTGTTTGGTTGCATTCTCGTCTCAGCATAGTTGTTCCCTCTTCATGCATGCTCAACTCAACACCCCTCTTCATGCATGCTTCTAGTGTATTTGTGCTAAACTAGTGTGGACTCATGCACCCTCCATACACTCTACCAAACACCCAAAAGTAGGTCGAGAAGGGAACTCTTGGGCGGCATTTGTATCTTACTACGTACTACCACTAAACGTTGTACGTGCAATGCACGGTGATGTTATGGAGTACGTGCCTAAGTACTCTACTACTACTATATTAGTTGGAGGCACATATTAACTTTTATATTTGTTTACGTGTATGCCTCGAGACCTTCCAACTAGACGTGTCTTTCTCTCCAGGTCACACTTTGTATCGTTCATACCACTAAGTACTACTATGTGTGGTCTCCGATCCAGAAGTGGAAGAAGTGGAGACGCTCTACCACGCTATTTTTTTACACTGGGCTCTACCACACTGTTCATGTCCCACTCCTTTCGCTGACGTGTGGGACATCCAGCACGTGCCATGTTTGGCACCCTTCGTCGTAAGAGTTGAAACGCTAGCATTCATCAGAAATAAAAAATAATTATAAATCGGTAGTGATACTTTTTTTTTGTGAACCAATCAGCAGTGATACTATACCACGTGGTTTCCTTGCTCCTCAATATCGGAAAGAATACTTCCGTTCGCCAACATGTGGGACGTCGACCATCCTGGTCCACTTGCCATGCACGCAGAACTCCAAGGGAGAGTCACCCAGGTCATCGCGCCGCAGTAACAATGACTAATGAGCCATCAAATCACAAGCCCACTTCCCACTTTGAAGTTGCTCGGACGAAGGAACCATCATGACTTCGTTGAATTCCGCTTCTTGAAGAAAACTACTGTACCAACAGTACTGCTAGCTACAGTAGTTACTCCAACAGAGGCCTCCTTTCATTCATAGGATAGGAATATGAAAATCATAGGAAGTGAGATGACATGCATCTCAATTCCTATAGAGAAAGAGATGCCATTTGATGCTTAGGATAAGAATTTTTCCATTTAGTCTAGGCTAATGTACTGGTAATTTGCCCTAAAAACTACAGTAGTAACTAGTAGTATTGGTACATGCTCGTACTCAGACACAGACACACACACTAACTACTAGTACTACTACTTCTCACATGCTGGCCAGGCGCCATCGTTCTCCTTCCCGGATTTGTCGGCGACACCCCACCGTGCTTGGATCTCTACCGACCTCTCTGCTGCAGCGCATGCGTCCTTTTCGTTTTTGCGGCGATGGGCCTATCTTTTCTTGAGTGCTTTCTGACTTTTCCGCTCCCTTTGTGCGGCTTTAGCCGCCTCTTGCTCTACTGCCCATTTGGCCTTGGCATCTTCAAATTCCTCCCACATAGTTGTGAGGTCGCGAGCGGCGATGAACTCGGCACGGTGGGATGCCATCGCTTCCCTACCATTTTGTGTGCGGTCATGGGCGGTGAGGAACTCGGTGCGACAGGATGCCATCGCTGCCTTACCGATTAGTGTGCGATGCGGTGGCATGAACGGCGCTTGGTGAGAGATCTGGGGTGGAGTGGCCGGACAATCGTATAGTGCATTGGTTTGTCAAGATCTCAAGGACAGAAGATGAAGCAAATTTGGATTCCCCTTCAATCCTGGTGATTTATTACCGAGTAAAATGCATTGGCGGTCATCGAACTTGTCTTGATAGCTCACTTTGATCATTGTATACGAGATATGGTGATTATACGGTCACTGGCTCAGCGTATAGCTCCGTATTTGTCTGGTTGACCAGTCAAACAGTCCGCATGCGCCTCATCAGCTCGTGTTCTTTATCTATCTATGCGGGCCTACCTGTCAATGGAGAAAGAAATACTGTAAAAACCAAAATTATGTGTCTGTGGGGAATCAAACCACGGACTCGTCGCTGCAATGCACCCTCGTCAGCCAAATGAAATTGAAATACTTCGCGTCAGACACTCATGCTCACGCTGTCAAAGCATGCTAATGCATGCACGTCGCCCTCTAAATCAAAGTCATGCTCATGGCGCAACGCAAACGGTGAGCCCATCACCTGCGCGCCCCGGCGGTGCCCGACATTACTATTTAGACGTTTGATGGAGGCCTACGCGAACGCCGAGCATGTATTCACCTGGCTCAACACCAACAATCATACTCGGACCGCCTTGCTCATGTATATCGTCCATCACAACGACAATCTATAAAACAGCCTAAGCTAGAGAGGGTACTAAGGTAGTATGGTATGGAGTATGTACTATTGTGAGCGACCGATCTTAGTGCCACTGCACACCGAAACCCCTTGCATCGCTAGCGCGCGCTTCCCGCTTGAAACGGTCACTGTCTCTCCAGAATGTCAATGCCGCATTCACCGGACTTAATTGCAGGTGCAATTGGTGTGTCACTGACATGCGGGCCAGATGCCCATTGGGCCCACATGTCATTAACCCAAATGCATCTGCAGTTAAGTCACTGAAGCAGCGTCCGCATTCACGCCCGACGAACCTACACCGGCGCCAGTTGTCCATTCGTCTGCCGCGGCTCATTGCCATTCGCCCGCTATATTAACTTGAGCCCCAGCTCCCAGTCATAGCCAAACACCCACACTTATTCTCCTCCGGTCCCTTCCTTCTGTCGGTACCACTTCAACCATGGCCTCCCGGCACACTGAAGCTCTCTTGGACGTACTGTCCCAGGAGCAGACGAGGGACATCAGCGGCTCTGCTCCAAGCGCGCTCCAAAGCTCTCTTCGACGTACTGTCGCAGGAGCAAACGAAGGAGATTGCCGCCACCCCCCTCCCCCGGCTGCCCTCCGCCTCCACGACCACGAAGCCGGCGCGTGTGCGCGGGCACAACCGGCAGCAAGGAAGAGTAGTACACGGTAGGTCGCCGCCGCTCTGGTCCCGGGAAGGCCACCGCTACTCCACACAGTCGACGCCAAGCTTGGTGGGGTAAACATCGGCGACCGATTAGTCACTTGATCGCGATGTGGAGGCGGAAATCTTCATAACCTTGTGCTCCGGAGGAGGAGGTTATCGAGGCGGATGAGGAGGAGGCAAAGGCAATGGCCGGCTTTCTCCAGTTCATGGCCGGACATGGTGGTCGGGAGCCGGCGATCGTTTAGATTAGGTTTGCAGTAGGTTTTAGTACGGTTTGTGCGAAATATCTAATGAATTTCGTCCAGTTTGTAGGAAAAGTTTTCGAAATGTAATGAATTTTACCCGGTTAATTTGAAATTTGCTTTGTTTGCATGAATTTCGTCCTGTTAGTTCATATAGTTGTCGAAAGGTATGTAGGCAGCATCGGATGGCATCCATCAGTGTCCTCGGATAGATGCCGGTGTAAATTTGTGGGCCAGCGCTGGAGATGCCCTAACTATCATGCTATAATCGCTAACAATCCTCCATTATTTGGTAGGGAACAATTATCCCTCGATCAAAATCAGATCCGCGGTGTTTCGCACTCCTCCTGCGTAAGAGTGTAAACTCTTGCTTACATAAAAATGGAGCAAGTGCACGACACTATAGCACGTCATATCACTCGAACTAGCCCGCCTAACGAGCGGGAAAGCACCGCCCTCGTCATTTTGTTCTGGATTTCTATTGATCAATCACACGAAAATGTTACGCTTCGCAAGTTCTAAAGGAAAAGGCGGCACACTTACGACTCGTACGCGTCACAACCCCGACAGTCCGGCTCGCACGCCGCTCACCAGAGGGGACACGCGTTGTCTTGCAATTTCACTGACATGTGGGACCGTAATTGAATAAACCGTCGATAGCTGAAATCTAATCGCTTGGCGGGCGTCGGCTGAGACGAGAGAAACGGGGGAGGGTGAAGAGATTGCCCGCCCGCCGCGCACGGACTCCAAGAAATATATGGTGATAATGTGAGGTGGGCCATGCTGGAGTCTGGAGCACTTCCGGAGCCCGCTCTCACCGCCCTGGCCCCTCAAGACGCCACCTGCCCGCCGCATGCATGCATAGCAAGTAGTACTCCTTATGTGGAGGAAAGAGAGGCATTGACAAAGTCAAGGAGTGGTCTCTGCAAAAGCCCGTCTCTACACGTGCTCCTAGGTATAAAAAATTAATTCTAAAAAAAGGCATAAAAACAATTGTGTCTTAAAAAAAGAAAGGTAAAAAACGTTTGAGAGGAAATAGATAGAGAGAAAGTGAGAAAAAGCTGTAACCTGGGCATTACATGAGGAAGGAGGGAGTGGTGCACATGCCAAGTTCACTGGGCTGCGGTGTTTCACACTCCATCGTAACAGTGGAGACAATAGCTTTCATCAAAAATAAACAATGAATACTCGTTGCTCGTCCTCTATATCGGAAAGAATACTTTCATTCGCCGACATGTGGGACGTCGACCATCCTGGTCCACCTGCCATGCACAAAATTATCCTGGTCTACCCCGGTCGTATCGCAGGCCCAACCTTTCCCACTATAAGTTGTTCGGACGAAGGAACCATGATGACTTCGTTGAATTATGCTTCTTCAAGAAAACTTACTGTACCTGCAATACTGCTACCACACGCGAAGACTGGACGACACTGTACCACGTCATATCACCGAAACCCACTAGGCCAAACTAGCCCGCCTAGGTCATCTATTTTGGAACGGAGGGAGTACGTCTCTGCACTGCTATGATTTTGTGTTGCACGTTCTCTGTACTTTTGCTACGATTTTCCTACCCTATGAACCAAATGAGGCCTGAATGTATGTCGACTATTGTCTGATCGATTGCCAACCCTACAATTTTAGGAGCTAGGGCTATTGGTCGATCGACAAGGGATAAGTATAAGCGTACCACGAGCTCATCAGCCCCAACGTTTCTCTTTGGTGCATGTTTTGCAAGTACTATAGCTCGCACAGTAGCTAGCCTACTAACACCAAGAATCATCAAACAAGCCCTGCTGATATGATAAATAGTTCAAACTTACATCTAAGCATGCCATATATTACATCAAAAGCTGGTGAGGATACATCCGTTTCCATAACTCGGAGAGGGTTCACATGATTCATCGCATGATTCACTATCAAACAAAAGTAGCAAGATCCGCCCACACAAGATAGTGCACTACCCTAAGATGGTTTGATAACACGCATCGTTCTGGTAATTAAACACAGGGCAATGCAAACTACCCTGAAGGATTAGCGCGACCAACTATTTCTTGTCATCGATCTCTTGGGCAATGACCACAGCATGGACAGCGGCATGGGAATCGATTTCTGGGGCGATGTCCACAGGACTGACCGTGACATCAGAATCGATCTCTGGGGTGATGTCCACAGGATGGACAGTGGCATCAGAATCGATCTCCGGGGCAATGCCAACAGGACGGGCCACGACATCGAAATCATCAAGGACGTCCACCGGCACCTGCACAACCCTAACATATTAGCAAGCACATTGCAAATAATCAAAAACCACAACTATGGTAATAAGCCATTATTTTTTACCTTGTGCAGCTCACCAGGGGATCTCATCCCTCCGGGGGCCATCTCCTCGTCCTCGATGGGGGCCATCACCTTGCCAGGGGAATACTGCTTCTCAACGGTGACTATCTCCTCAAACTCGGTCTTGAGCCTCACATATGTGGCAATTAGACTTCCTGGAGTAGGCACGGTGGGGCCCTTGCTGTTCTTCCAACTTCCTTTGAGGAGTTCGTCTGCCAACGTCCTCAACTCTTTGGCCAGTGCTTGTTTCTTGGAGTTCTTCGTCTCCATGGGTTGGCCCGCCAACATGGTCAACTCGTTGGTCGGTGCTCGCTTCCTGGAGATCGCTGTCTCCAGTGGGTTGTCCGCCCGCAACTCTTTGCCTAGTGCTCCAGGATCCATCAATGAACTGACAAACAAAAAGCAATCGAAAGGAAACCACAATCGCAATGAAAACGGAAAAAGAATAGGATGTGAGAATAGGTCGGTGCTTCGCAAAAAGAAGATTCTTGGAGTGAAAATATAGCAGCATAACTGATTCGCCCACCTTTCCTTCGTCGGTACAAAAGAAAAATGGCAGAAGTGAGTAGCCTGGAGTGAGGTTTTCTTCAAGAAAGGGAAGAAAGGGCTTGAACGAGCGTTCTAGTGAAATGATGGTTGCTTCGTCCAGTCCAACTTGGAGGCCACCTTACCACTGCTGGTAAAGGTGTGGGTTTTGTGATATGACAGGTCATGACGGCCACACCGGGGTTACAGGTGAGTCTCGACTGTAACACCTCGCTATGATTTGGTGGATGGCACACGGGCCCGGATGCTTTGAAATGTCTCGCATGTAGATAGAGCGGCTAGTCATATAGGAGTGCTCAATATTGTGCACCGCGACCAAGGCAGAGTGGAAAACGAGAGAACTACGTAATTAATGCATGAGTTTAATTAGGGTAGTTTTGTAAAGTATGAGATACATTCCTCCAATCGCAAAATGCCTTGGTTCATGAGATTTGAGATTTGAGCCCTATAAACCGGAAGGGAGGGAGTACTGCACATGGGGTAGTCTAGTCACTTGTTGAAATCACTGGTTGATACTCCTCTCTGGTTTACAGGGCTATACTACTCCCTTCGTCTAGGTGTGTATGTCATCTTACGAAAACCAAATAGTCCCAAAACACTTAGGTGCGGTGCATTAACTTCTACCTTGTTTCTTGTTTCTTGACATATCAACCAATAAGAGATGAGAGGTGTGCATGCTTTTAATGACTTGCAATGGCTAGTTCATTGCATGCAATGCTATTAATTAGCAAATAAACATTGGTGACCCCAGGAGGAAACGGTGCTAAGCGCATGGACCTATGCAGAATGAGTATCAACCAATGGATAATGGAGTTTAATTGTTAAACAATAGCAATTTTGTCTCATGCAAGAGCCTGGCTAGTACTCCAAGGAACTGCACCACGCGAGCGTTCGCAACTGCCACGTTCGGGTTGCGCTTGGCTCTTCGTCTCTTCGAGAAGACGAACAATGATGTTACTCCTACTTCTACAGTATCGAATCCAGTGTTGCATGTCCGTCCACCTCGTGCGGGAGGGATAGCATGTAGCAAAAGCTTCTACTTACTGCTCCTGCCTTTGCGTCTATGACAGGTGGGCCCAACAGGTGGTTGGCCCTCTTGTCATGCAGCAAAAGGCAGGTGCAGTTAAGGCACCGGAGCTCAGTCCGCGAGGGAGAGGGCGTTGTAGTAATCAAATTTCTCGGTCTTGTACGAGTTGACGCGACACATCAAAGAACTGCACTCGATATAAGTCTTTTTACACATTTCAAATGGGCTACTTCGTATGTAGGAGTAGATATATTCTGCTTCGTATGTAGTCACTTGTTGCAATTCTAAAAAGACTTATATTTGGAAACGGAGTACAACGCATGCATGCATGCCGTGACTTTCCTTTTGATACTTGCATGTGTAGATTTGATGCACCTCGCCAAATTTTTGAATATAAATTTAACTAACCAAATTTTCATGCATGTCACAAAAAATTACGGGCTGTTTGGATCGTGACTATGTTTGTCTTATGTTGCCAAATTATTTTTCCCACACTTGCCTAACCTGAGTTGCTCAAATTGTTAGACACACTTTGGCTTGCCTAAGGGAATCTTGCCACAATTTTTGTGTCTATGACATGTGGGGTTCACTGCTAATAAAAAATTCTTGTCTTAGGTGTGGCTAATAAAAAAGACTTATATTTAGGAACGGAGGGAGTAGAAAATATAAATAATAATGCATGTTGGGGCAACCCACGTTTCCGCTAATTTTAGCCGTGGGCTTGTTCACAATTTTTACGAGGGGGTGGTTGTTCATTTAATGGAGGGACTTGTAGTACCAAACTTGAACGATACGAAGGGCGACCTGACACACCGTAACACCACTTGGAACAAGCGGGTAGCTATCTCAAAAAACAATCAACAACTAAAAAAACGTGACCTGGCATGTAGTACTACACAATTTTAAACGATTGTTTTGATGGAGTGAAAAAGGAAAACTACCCCACTACGTATATATAGGCCAGAGCCTCCGCGCTTGCTTGCTAGGGTTGCTCTATTCACACATTCTCATCCTCTCTAGATCTAAACAAGATAGGGGTAGTAACATTGTCTTTCTCCCTTCAAAAAACAATGGCTTTCTATCCTCACCACTGGTTACAGATCCGGACGTATCCCCCTCCGCTAGTGAAGGGGAGGAGGGGCAGCGTTTAGGCCGTCGTCGACAACGAGGGAGGAGACCCACTGCTGGCCGCACCGTTATCTCTGGCCGAGCGCCGGCGCGGGAGGTCCTCCTATCCCTTCATCGTTGCCTGTGGGTGGATCCGGCCTCCCGCCGCCCACCTATCCACATCCCGATGACCTTCAGGTATATCTTCGTTTGAAACCGCCTTAGCTCTACTTCCCCAGCTTGCTACGTCGCTGCATGTGCATCATTTTCTACCTCTCAGCCCCTCTCGATCGGATGGTCCAACATCACATATTTTTTCTTCTATTGTTAGAGGTAAAGCTACTTCATGGAGTCGAATCTTTTAGTACTTGGTTCAAACAAGAAATAAAGTGGGGGTGGGGGAATTTATTATGCACATCGGACTTGGTACAAACAGGACGGAAAGGGGGTGAAAGTAGTACAGACTGGTCATCCAACCGGTCTCTTGGTCGAAAAGGGAAATATAGGGGTAACGCTATACACAGTGGTATGACCAGGACTAGATTTGCTATCCACACATAGGAGTAGATGGCTAGAGTGAACAAAAATGGGACTAACCCAGATATGTTTCTTGGATGTTTCTTTCTCGGGGCAACAAACTATGAATCACCACTTTATGCCCCTGTTTACGTACATGGTGTTGGACTGCTGGTGCACCCAATGTTCTTAATCTAATGTCCCTGGTAAAAATGAAGCCATGCCACTATTATAAGCCATGACAAGTTTAGCCAAATGTTTTTTCCTGTAATTGTTTGAGACTCTGACTGTTTCCTCTGTGCCTTTTTGTGCAAACAGGGATATCCAATTCACCTGGTTGCTGTTGTGATCTTTTGGTGCACTGCACAAAACTCTTCTTAAAAGAAGTGACTTTTGTGTTGTTTAGCTGGAATGTCAGAATGGAACAGTTGGTTCATTTTGGTGGAACTGCACAAAGGGAGATCTGTGTTCCAATCCTCATCATCCATATTTGCGCCATAACCTTCCTTTAGGTAAGAATGATATTTAATGCATGTGTTCATCTCTATTTTCTGACTGCCATGAGAAAATAATGTTGTTTTTTACTAGTACACTTGCACTCCCTCACTGACAAAACCAATTCTGAATTAGAAGGCCAATCATGTACTTGGTTTCACCAACTGGTGACGAGAAAGAGAAACAGAGCATGAGGAGGAAGAAGAAGAAGAATAAATAGTGCCAAGGCGATCTTGCTGAAGCCAGAGGCCTCAGTCGAGGCCATTCAAGGGCTCTGGTAACGACTACCTTACATGTGAGACGATCCTCCAGGGAGCCCTTCCACTTCTAATGTCTCACTTAATTAATTAGGAGTACTTAAGTACCATTAATTTATTACTGCCTAATTTTCTTGTTGGAGTTAAACAAATCTTTAGTAGAACCCTATGCTGAATCATGTACATGTGTATGTTTGTCTATGGAGGTGAATCATGTGGTGGAGCAGGGAGGGAATATTATTAGTGTCATGACATAATAGTGCTATTGTTTTGCATGTCAATTTATTGCCATTGGTTCAATGAGGCAATGTTTTGCGTACTGTCTATCATGAATTTGATGCTACTGTTTCAGTAATATGCTAATGTCTTTCTATCCTTTCTCACTAAGCTAATGAAGGTTTCACCTTGTTCCTACTTGTGCAAACATGGATCATGTTGTGCCAATCATACATTTTAGTGGAACTACACAAGACAATACAATGAACTGTATCCCAGCCAGTGCTTTAACTCTGCTGGAAGTTCTTGATAATCTTTCGATATAATCTCAGCACTGGTAAACAAGAGTGATTTCAACCATACATTTGAAGTGCACAAAAATACATACTATTGTGTGATTCCAGTGAGTGCTTTATCATCTCTTATGGGACTACATGAATAAGCTTTTTTTTCTCAGGTTGGTACGGGCCTAAGGCCTTCATCCATATTAGTTTGCTGTCATCTCTATTTGTATCGTGCTACTGTCATGAGAAACTCCTTTATCTTTGCACATTAAAGTTTTGCAACCTATGATAAATGGCAGTGCTTTGAGTGTTGAGTTGAGCTAATTGGCACTGATTAAATAAACTAATACCTCGCTTTAAGCAAGACTACTATGTTGCTAACTTTACCCATTAAGATAATGAGGGTGCTTCTATTTGTTAGTGTATGTTTCATCAACTAGTCCCACTATTACAGTAATCTCACTCTCTCAATATATGTGCCAACAGAGATGCTCGATTTTGGTGGAACTGCACAAAAACTTTGGGTGCTTCATTGCCTCGACAGCTTCCGTCCTTTCCCGTCAGTCGCTAATCTCCGCTTGCTTCCTTCCTTTGCTATCAGTCGCTTGGCTTATCTCGACTTCCAGTCAAAGGAAATAGTAATTTATATGCTACCTCACACAGGTTGGTACTGGTCTTTATCCTGATTATTGTGCTTGTCATATGTTTTGGTAATTTGGTATTGTGCTACTGTTTGCCAATTTCATAAAGGAGTAATTTGGAGCCTGAACTCGCAGGCAAATCATTACATCGGGTGATTTCAGTAGAACTGCACAAAATGATCAGACGGACAGGTACTTATGCTGCTGCTATGTACTCCAAAGTTCACTCAGACAAGCATCAATTTTGACAAGAAGTACCTATATTCATTCAAGTATCAACCAGCGTCAACCAATTGTCAAACTCCAAGTATTAGGAGAGTGAACGCCAAAAATATTGCTTGGTGCATAGCCCAGAAAAACACAGTCCAGTCTTTGGTCCCAACTTGTGCCTTTTGGTTATCGGCACATATGGTAGCGAACTATATGGCATGGAGTCTAAAGATTGCAGACAAGTTGGTTGACGCGTATATTCACCTGGCACTTAATCATTCTGCACGCCAAGGATGCTCCATTTCAGTTGAACTGCACAAAAAATTTGGGTGGTTCATTTTCTCAACCGCCTCCTTTCCTGTCTGCAATGTAGAATTTTGGCGAGATGCAGGACCAAGATGAGCCAGTAAACTAGTTGGATGAAAGTAGTGGCCAAGTTTCTCAAACCTCCCTCAGCACGAGGCCACTATTTGAGGATAAACCTACAAGCAAAGTTCAGATTGTCTGTGCTGCCTCTTATGTACTCGAAAGTTTACTCATACCAGAACTAATTTTAGCAACAAGTACCTCCGATTGAACACCATTTACCAGTCTGTACCCAAGGTAATTAAAGTTCGTCCATGGATCATATTGGCTGTGATCTCAATCATTTGGATGCATAAACATACTGAACATGTGTATATCTGAATCTTTTTGTGAATTATGTATGAATATTGTCGTGTGATCTATCAATCATTTGGATGCATAGATATGCTGAGCTTGTGTATATATGAATCTTTTGAGTTGTTCATAGTGAATGTTGGCTATGAATATGAACGTGTCCTGTGAACCTGAGTTTGATATGAATGTTTACCTTTTCAGTTGTTTTTGTGTGTGAACTTGTTAGTATGCCTACTGTGGGGTATAAAACGCAGGTCTCTTATAAAAGTAATTTTGTGTCCAATTTATGTTTTCCCTTCTACCACATTATATATACTAGCATAAGGGCCCATGCATTGCATCAGGAAAAAAATATGGCAGACACTTACGTTCTATTCTTCTTTACCGGGTCTGTCATTACATGTGCTTCGGTGTAATAACATCATAAATTACCAAACTGCCTTAGGAGTTTTTGTCTCAGGCACCACAGTGAGAATGATTGACAATATGAGCATCACCAGCCTGAAGAAAGTTGTTGCTGTTATGACCGGCATGGCCAAGAGGATATATGATGCACACTGACATCCAACAACAACATTTCTCATGGTTTCGGTTTTTTTTCTGAACCAGTGCTATATTTGATTATTTGGCACAAAAAAGTTGTAATTCTTTCACTCCAACTACGGCCAACATGGCTCATCATTCTTCCAAAAGATGTCCCTTATGATATTTTTTCAGAAAAAAGGATTGCATTAACTCCTTGCTGTCGTCAAACAGAAGGAAACTGAATGTGAAAAGTTAAGTGTATATAGACTGACCCACTCGGAGTGCATACAAAAATATTTTTATCCAAGTCGTCAGTGCTAACACTGTACCTCCAATGTCCATCTGCATCTACACGGCTAGGTCTAATCTTAAGCAAGAATGAAACTACCAAGCAAACTGAGATAATAGCATGTAGCCGACCCCGGGAAGCATGTGGTCAGGGATCATCAGCAGAGAAACACGAAGTCGGCTGACGACCGCTGAGCATGGCTAGGCCCATCTCGCTCTCGTGGCTGCCGTGGTGGCTCCCGGGCCTCTCCGTGGCTCCTCCACTCCGAGTCCACAGCCCGACCTCGGCATTCCGCTTCCATCCTCCTTCGCCCTCTATCCCGCGTGCTCCTCCACACCTCCCTCTCCAAGTCGACGGATTAGACCTTCCCCTCGCTGGATCCGGTCCACCACGAGCCTCAAGCCACCCTGCCGCCGTGCTCGTGTCCATGCCGTGCGTCGTGTAGAGGTGGCCAGTGTGTGGAACAGGCTGCGTGGCAGGCATCTGCGCGCTGTGCCTCCGCTTCCTCACCCCGGCTTCGCGCAGGACTGAACAGCTTCGCGCCGGACTGCCGTTTTGTTGTACAATTTCCCTTTGTTCTCTTCCTGTGTTTTTTGATTCAAGAGGCTTGTTGTTGATATGCAATTTTCTAGGTATATAAACTGGTAGACTTTCATGTAAGCAATCGAGGTGGGATTACTCCGAGTACATGTGGGAAAATCAGGTAAGGTACAGATACAGAAGCATGCATGCAGGCCGAAACATGCGTGCATGCCCAATAAGAGAATGTGGACGTGGACCAATTGGATGGACAATGTTTTTAGTACCGCCTCGCAGCAATTGGACGGACCGTCAATCAAAACTAACGGAAAAAAACTGAAAGCGTAAATTCATGGAAAGAAGCGTATTGTGATGGTGAACCCAAAGAGTCAATCTGTGCTTTATTATTAGGGAAAGATTTATATAATTACTATTATCGTATATTTTATAGAGAGTTATATATACATTATAAAAACATCCCACGTGTTATTAACTTATAAAAGTAAATGTTTAACGGAAGTTGGCAAGGAAAATCCTGGTTGTTTTTGACTCACAGGCAAGGAAAATCCTAGTGATTGCGTACAAAAGCTTGCGAAGATTTTAAGGACCAATTTAATAATAATGCGCTCATTTTTATTTTGAGCAATAACTCGCTAATTTCTTAATTATATATATATAATGTGCCTCTCCGGTTTATTCTTTGATATTAATTACTCCTTCTAACATAACATTATATATATATAACGAGCCCACCTAATACGTGTATTTCAAGGAAGTGCAAATAGGCTGGGATTTCTTAGAAAATATAAATGGGCCTGATTGAGGCAAAATTATTTGTTCACCCAGCCCAGCAAATGGACTGTACATTCTAGAAAACATGGGTTAAATATATGCCACATTTTTGCAGGCTGACATGTGGGCCAATAGGTCGAAGCCTACGCAGGGCGTTGTCAACTTGGTCAACAAATGATTGTGTCATCCACAACCATTGGATTTATATCCAACAGCCGGCATGCACCTTCAATGTCTCGTCTTCTTCCTCCGGCGTCGCCAGGACCACCTGGTCCGGCCTCCGGCGGCTAGCGGCTCTGCTTAGCACGCATCGCTGCGAAGTGCTACCCCACCGCCGGCCAGGCTATCCCTCCACCCCTCGACACCTCCTGTTATTCTCCACAGACTACAGCCCCACGCCGCAACATAACCAGTTATAACCCTTCTCCTCCTCTCAATCTGCGACTCCACTGCCACGTTTTCCCATCTCTGAGCCGTTCCCGTCCGGGGCCTCGCCGTCGTCCACCGCCTCAGTGCGTTCGGTGCGGCATGGTCAACAAACGAGAGTCATCGGAAGAGGATTGTACTTGGAGAGCCTGACGGCTGGGACCCATGAGGTCCATGGTCGCACGCAAGGAAAGTTCCTCCTTATTAAGCTGAAAAAATGTTTCCTCCACCTGACAGCTAGGACCCACCGGCTATATCTTCGCATGGAAGGAAGTGCCTCCTTGTTTTGCGAAAAAAATTATTCATCCCGTTGACAGCTGGGACCCGTCAGATTTGGTGACTTACTTGTGGGCCTACTAAGCGGACGTGTACGCACGGCTTTGTCAACTTAATCAACAAATGATTCTAGCAGCTGGACCGTTGGATGTTAATCCAATAGCCGTGCTCCTTCTTCAACCTTTGTTCTTGCTCCTGTCTCCCGTGAGCGGCACCGCGGCTGTGCAGCCGCGCACCCGAACTAGTGAAGTTTCCCACTCCTCTCCATCTGCGACTCCACTACCCCGTCTTCCCCATCTCCGGGTCGTTCCAGTCTGGGTGCGCTCGGCACGGTGTGGTCAACATGGTCAACAACTGAGAGTCATCAGAAGATGACTGTACGTGAGAGGCTGACAGTGGGGACGCACCACGCCCATGGACGCATGCATGCAACGGAACGCGGCAAGGTAAACATGGTCAAGGAACGACTTCCATCGGAAGTATATTGTACATGGAGAGTCTCAGCTTGGTCCACGGCCGCAGCAAGTAAGTGCCTCCTTATTACGCGGAAAATAATGATTCCTCCAACTGACAGCAGGGACCCACTGGACGGGCCACCGTATTTTGCGAAAAAAATGTTTGCCCCCTGACTGCTGGGACCCACCTGACGGGCCATCATATTTCACGAAAAAAACGTTCCCCCTGCTGTCAGCTCGGACCCACCGGAAGTGCCTCCTTATTACGCACAAAAAAATGAATACTCCCTCGGCTACCTGGGACCCACCTTGGTGGGAGGCTGACTTGTGGGCCTACTAAGTTGACGGGAACGAAGGGCTTTGTCAACTTAGTCAATATGAACGATTCTAGCTCCAGTGACCGTACGATGTCCATCCAACGGCCGTAGTGCTTCTTCAACCTCTGGTCTTCTTGCTCCAGCTGCCCAAAGCAGCGCCGGTCGTGTCGCATGCTCTTGCCTCCCGTGGCTGGCTGTGCTGTCGCGGAGGCCTCACTTCCCACCGCAGGCGAGGCCCTGCGGCGACGGCAACCTCACACCGCAGCCGAACCAGTGAACCCTCGTACTCCTCTCCGTGCAGGCTTCCACTGCCACGTCTTCCCCGGCTCTGCGTCATCCCCTTCCTAGGCCTCGTCGTCGTCCACTGCCGTGGTGCTCTCCGCACAGCGTGGTCAACATGGTCAAGGAACGACTTCCATCGGAAGAGTACTGTACATGGAGAGGCTGACAGCTGGGTCCACTGCCACAACCCAGTTTTTTTTGTGATTTGCCCAGTAAGTCTCTTTGTCAGGCCTGTTAGGCTGCAAATCTTTCAAGACGAGGAGAGCTTTCATTTGGTTGGCCGAGAAAATGGCCCATAAGTAATGAGAAATGGGATGTACATTTTTAAAACACATCAAATCGGCAATTAGTTTCAAACATCTTTTTTTCTTTTCGAGATTTTAAATTACATTCATTTTTATGCATGGAGAATTTGTTGGATTTTATATTGATATACATTTATTTTTAAAATTAGTTTGAATGTGAGTCGAAATTTCGGGATTAAAAACAGTTCGGACCACATCGAAATATGCAAAATTTCGTATAATTTTTTAACCGTGGCCACAATATGGGCTGTAATGCTAACAAAAGAATATGGGCTCCAACAAAAACCTTAAGAATTAGAAAATGGGTTGCAAATTATTAGAAATAATGGCAGATGGGATGTATGCTGTTTTCCACAGATTTGAGGCTTTCCTAAGAAAAAAGGTTGACGCACAAGCAGTGACTGTTGGATGTCCATCAAACGGCCGCCGTGCTTCTTCAATCTCTACTCTTCCTGCTCCAGCCGCTCAAACATGCGCCGGCGGGACTGCCTGCTCCCTCCTTCCCGCGGTCAGCTGTGCTGCCGCGCAGGCCTCACCGCCCCACCGTACTCCCATCGCTGCCCTAGCCATCCCTCTACTCACCTACACCTGCTATTATTCTCCGGCAATGGCAGACGAACCAGTAAACCCTCATACAGTCGTACTCCCCTCCACGTGGGAAACAATTGCCAAGTCTTCCTTGCCACCGTGTCGTTCCCTTCCTAGGCCTCATCGTCGTCCACCGCCTTGGTGCTCTCGGGGCGGTCTGGTCAACGTGATCAACGACTGACATGCATCTGAAGTGGACTATATGTGGAGAGGCCGACAGCTGGGTCCACGGTCGCATGCAAGGAAATGCCTCCTTATTACGCGAAAAATAATGATTCCTCCACCTGACATCAGGGACCCACCGAAAGGGCCTCTATATTTCGTGAAAAAAATATTACCGCCGCTGACAGCTCAGACCCACCAGCTATATCTTCGCACGCAAGGAAGTGCCTCCTTATTACGTACAAAAAAATGAATACTCCCCCTCTTAGCTGGGACCCACTATAGTGGCAGGCTGACTTATGGGCCTACTAAGTTGACGGGGATGGAGGGCTTTGTCAACTTAGTCAATATGCACGATTCTAGCTCCAGTGACCATACGATGTCCATCCAAGGGACTAGTGCTTCTTCAACCTCTGGTCTTCTTGCTCCAGCCGCCCAAACCAGTGCTGGTCGTGCCTCGTGCTCCTTCCTCCAGTGGCCGGCTGCGATGCGGCGGAGGCCTCACCGCCCCCTACTACTCCCACCGCTGGCCAGGCCATCCCTCTACTCACCCACACCCCCTGTTATTCTACGGCGACGGCAGCCTCACACCGCAGCAAACCAGTGAACCCTCGTACTCCTCTACGCGTGGGCATCCACTTCCGCGTCTTCCCGGCTCCGCGTCGTCCCTTTCCTAGGCCTCACTGTCATCCACCGCCCTGGTGCTCTCGGCGCGGCGTGGTCAACGTGGTCAAGGAACGGCTTCCATCGGACATGGACTGTACGTGGAGAGGCTGACAACTGGGTCCACGGCCGCAGCAAGGAAGTGCCTCCTTATTACGTGCAAAATAGTTATTCCTCCACCTGACAGCGGGGACCCACCAGACGGGCCACCGTATTTCGCGAAAAAAATGTTTGCCCCTGACTGCTGGGACCCACCACCTACATCTTCGCACGCAAGGAAGTGCATCCGAAAAAAAAAACGATTCACCCCCCTGACTGCTGGGACCCACCAGCTACATCTTCGTAGGCAAGGAAGTGCCTGACAGTCGGGACCCACCTGGTCGAAGCGTATGCAGCGTTGTCATTCTGGTCGCGAACGTGTACGTACGTATATACTGGTGGATGTAGAGGCGCGCACGTGTCGTACTAGAGGCGCGTACATGTCATAGTAGAGGCGATCACGTAGCATGTACACGTACGTACATCGGCCAGGGTGCAAGAAAGAAAATATGGCCACGTATGTCTACATATGGGCGGGGTCTCGAACGCCTACTCGCGCATACGTATGGCCAGGGCTCGTGTACATGGCTGGGTCGGAACGGAGAAACAGCGTCATCGTCGTGTTCATGGGGAGGCAACGGAATGCGTCGTGCTCATGGGGAGGCAATGGAATGCGTCGTGTTCATCAAGAGGCAACAGAACGCGTGGGAGCCAACCGGCTGGGTCGGAATGGAATGTGTGGTCGTGTTCATCGGGAGGGCTTGGACAGAACAGGCGATGGAAACGAGGCCTGGCCTACCGCACAACAGAGGAAACAGACCTCCTACGTTCGGAACGGGGTCCTATTGATCGGGAGGGGTCTGGCGTACCGCAAAACAAAGGAAACGGACCTCCTATGGTCGAAACGGGGGTCCTGTTGATCGAGAGGGGTGTGGCGTACCGCAAAACGGACAAAACAGACTTGTGTTGGAGCGCTACGGTCGAAACGGGGGTCCTGTTCATCGGGATGGGTGTGGCGTACCGCAAAACGGGACTCCACGGGATACTGTTCATCTCCACCGTCGACCTCCTCCAGCCTCCACGGGCTACCGTCGACCTCCTCCAGCCTCCACGGGCTCCTGTTCATCCAACCTCCACCGCGCGCTACTCCACCGGCTATTGTTCAATCACCCCTCCACGGGCACCCCTCCATCGTCTACTGTTCATCCAGCCCTCCACCACACCACGGGGTCCTGTTCATCCAGAGGCAATGCCACCGCTCACTGTTCATCCAAACCCCCCGCAACACTCACTGTTCATCCCAGAGGCAACATCGATCATGTTCAGTTAGCAGCAGTAGCGAAGGAATCTCTAGATCGGGTTCAGTTAACATCCATCGATCAATCGCTCGGGTTCAGTAACGCGTAGCCTGCAGTGCAATCGCTCGGGTTCAGTTAGAGCCCAACGCATCGCTCGGGTTCAGTTAGAGCCAACTCCTCGCACACACACGCATACGTGTATGAGAGAAACGCGCATCGCTCGGCCCCGACATCCCACCATAACCGGGAACTCCCCAAAATTTTCCTCCCCCTCGCTTCTACCACGGGTTTTTCTGTCATGGACGGCCCAAAGAATGTCATGCAGCTGCGTCTCCGGCCCGCCCAGGATGAAAAGCCCATTTTCTGTCATGATTTTTTGTCATAGAAGTAGGAGCCCACCACATCTATGATGATACCGGGTTTTGTCACAATTATCGTCATAGAAGTGTCATATGTATGACAGAAAAAAAAATTGTTCGGCCCAAAATGTCACGGATGTGTCTTTTTTTTGTAGTGTATATTCATAATTATCATAGCAATATTTTAAGATAGCTAAATTTTTAGGCCTATAAACATCATCATCATAAGCTTCATGATTTTCAAACAAAGATTCAATTTCATAAGCACCCTTAAAAGCAACAAATTCTTCTATTTGTTCCACATCATAGTAATCATATATACTATTAGCATAAGAAGCTAAGGGTTCATTATCATTAAATTCATATGAAAAGGGAAGATGTGGAGCCTTCACCTTAGAGCAACATGTATAATCATATCTCAAGCATAGTTGCCTAGCATACCAATTCAATATATGAATTTGATCCCATAATAGTTTCCATTTTTGTGTCAAGCGGTAATCCCTAAAGTATTCACGTTGATCCAACGTTACTCCCATTACATAATTGAATGGGGTTTTCTCAGGATTATTAAAGTAGTACATAATATTTTTCACATAACCAGCATCGAGGGTTTTAGGAGGTTCCCCATCTCCATGAGTAGCAAGTACACCTAATTTTTTTGGTATTTCGTGTTCCATATCCATAACTAAAGATAAAGAACAACTAAGAACAACAAATAAAAATTACTTAGTGATAAAGCAAACAAGCACACACGAGAATATTCACCCCACACTATTGCTCCCCGGCAACGGCGCCAGAAAAAGGTCTTGATAACCCACAAGTATAGGGGATCGCAACTGTTTTCGATAAGTAAGAGTGTCGAACTCAACGATGAGCTAAAGGCAAAACAAATATTCCCTCAAGTTCTATCGACCATCGATACAACTCTACGCACGCTTGATGTTCGCTTTACCTAGAACAAGTATGAAACTAGAAGTACTTTGTAGGTATTGTTGGATAGGTTTGCAAGATAATAAAGAGCAAGTAAATAAAAAATAGGGGTTGTTGTAAGTAAAGAAGAAATAAAGTAAATATAGCGAGTGTCGAAAGGTGGTGGTAGGAGTTGCGAAATTGTCCCTAAGCAATTGACTACTTTACTAGACCGATAGCAAGTATTATGTGGGAGAGGCCACTACTAGCATGTCATCCCTAACTTGGAAGTCTATGCACTTATGATTGGAACTATTAGCAAGCATCCGCAACTGCTAATGTTCATTAAGGTAAAACCCAACCATAGCATTAAGGTATATTGGTCCCCCTTCAATCCCGTATGCATCAATTTCTATGCTAGGTTGAAGCTTCTGTCACTCTTGCCCTCCAATACATAGTCCTATCAACATACAACTAACCCTAGGGTGTGATCCACGTGCGCAATCATATGATGGGCACCAAAGGACAGCAACATAACCACAAGCAAATTAAATCAATCATAGAAATTCATCAACCACCGATAGGACAACGAAAATCTACTCAGACATCATAGGATGGCAAACACATCATTGGATAATAATATGAAGCATAAAGCACCATGTTCAAGTAGAGGGTACATCGGGTTGCGGGAGAGTGGACCGTTGTAGATAGAGGGGGAAGGTGATGGAGATGTTGGTGAAGATGGCGGAGGTGTTGGTGTAGATCGCGGTGATGATGATGGCCCCCGGTGGCACTCCGGTGCCACCGGAAGCGAGGGGGAGGGAGCCCCCCTCCTTCTTCTTCTTCCTTAACCTCCTCCCTAGATGGGACAAGGGTTTCCCCTCTGGTCCATGGCCTCCATGGCACGGGAGGGGCGAGAGCCCCTCCGAGATTGGATCTGTCTCTCTGTCTCTCTCTATTTCTGCGTTCTCAGATTCTTCCCTTTCACCGTTTCTTATATTCCCGGAGATCCGTAACTCCGATTGTGCTGAAATTTTAACATGATCTCTATCTGGATATTAGCTTTCTTGCAGCAAAAGAAGGGCATCAACCGCCTTACGAGTGGCCCATGAGGGTCAGGGGCGCACCCAGGGGGGCAGGCGCGCCCCCTGCCTCGTGGCCACCTCGGGCACCGTCTCGCGTGGATTTTTCTTCCCAAAAATCATATATATTCCCAAAAAATCTCCATCAGTTTTGTTCCCATTTGGACTCCGTTTGATATGGATATTCTGCGAAACAAAAAACATGCAACAAACAGGAACTGGCACTGGGCACTGGATCAATATGTTAGTCCCAAAAATAGTATAAAAAGTTGTCATAAGTATATGAAAGTTATAGAATATTGGCATGGAACAATCAAAAATTATAGATACGACGGAGACGTATCACCATGCCACCGATCCTCACGGGGATGATCGCGCCAGTCCTGGCGGGGGTCGCGGTTGTCCCAGCGTCCCCCACCTCGGCCTCTTCCACGGCCATAGCCGCGGTCTTTGTGCTCAGGGCGGCGGCCAAGGCGCCCGTCTTGGATGGCCCTGAGTTCTTGGCAGTCATTGGTGTTGTGGTTGTGTACATTGTGGAAGACGCAGAATGGGCGGCTACCCTTGGAGGACTCGGGGTGGTCGCAGCCGCGCTTCAGCTCAGGTTCGGCCGTGAGCACAGCTGGGCCCTTGCGCTTCACGTCCTTGGCCTTGGCCTTCTTATCTTCCGGATTGGCCTCCGAGAGCTCAAGGAGGGAGAGGCGACCTTCCTCATCCCTCGCGCATCTAGTTTCCATGTTGAACATCTCCAGAGACGAGCACAGGTCCTCGTGTATGGCGAGCTCTTCCTTCATCTTAACTTCCCGCAGGCCATCAATGAATACTGAAATAATGGCCTCATCCGACACCTTGGGGATCTTGAGGCAAAAATTGGTGAAGCGGTAGATGTATTTGTGCAAGGTCTCCCCTGGCTGCTGCTTGATGTGCCACAGGTCGCCCGCAGTAGGGGCGTGGTTGCGAGTGCCCTAGAAGTTGGCGATGAAACATTCTCGCATTTCATCCCAGGAGGAGATCAATCCCGCGGGGAGGTTCAGGAGCCATGAGCGCGCACTGATGCATGCTAGAACTACGTCGGTATTTACCCAAAGAGGAAGGGATGATGCAACACAACAATGGTAGGTATTTCCCTTAGTGATGAGACCAAGGTTATCGAACCAGTAGGAGAACCACACAACACTACGTGAACGGCACCTGCATACAAATAACAAATACTCGCAACCCGACAAGTTAAAGGGGTCGTCAATCCATTTTGGGTAACGGCGCCAGAAATTGGCAAACAGACATGAGAAAGTTGTAATAGATTGATAGATCGAACGCCACATAAAATAAAGTGCAGCAAGGTATTTTTGTATTGTTGGTTTAATAGATCTGAAAAAAGCAAAGGAAAATAGATCGCGAAGGAAAATATAATAAAGAAGAGACCCGGGGGGCGTAGGTTTCACAAGTGGCTTCTCTCGAGAAAAATAGCAAACGGTGTGTAACATCCACAATGCGGCTATATCTCCCACATGTCGGGGCATGACTTAGAGGCATAGCCGCATGGTGGTTTAGATTGCAAGAGGGGTAATCTTCACACAATCCCATGTACTGAATAAGAAAGGGATAAAGAGTTGGCTTACACTCGCCACTTCTCACAATACATAAACAATTCATACATCATCCAAATACACTCATAGACCGACTATGGTCAGATCTGAATAAAAAGGGAGATAAACCCCAAATGCTAGATCCCCGATCGTCCCAACTGGGCTCCACTTCTGATCATCAGGAAACGAAACATAGTAACGACCTAGATCCTCGTCGAACTCCCACTTGAGTTCGGTAGCATCACCTGCACTGGTATCGTCGGCACCTGTAACTTTTTGAAGTATCCGTGAACCACGAGGACTCAGCAATCTCACACCCGTGAGATCAAGACTATTTAAGCTTATGGGTAGGGTAAGGAAATGAGGTGGAGCTGCAGCAAGCACTAAGCAAGTGTGGTGGCTAACAATCGCAAGTAAGAGTAATATAAGAAGCTACGCAACGGTCGAAAAGTTATAAGTGATCAAGAAGTGGTCCTGAAACTACTTACGTTCAAGCATAACACAAGACCGTGTTCACTTCCCGGACTCCGCCGAAAAGAGACCATCATGGCTACACACGCGGTTGATTCATTTTAATTAAGTCAAGTGTCAAGTTCTCTACAACTGGATATTAACAAATTCCCATCTGCCACATAACCGCGGGCACGGCTCTCGAAAGTTTATACGCTGCAGGGGTGTCCCAACTTAGCCCATCACAAGCTCTCACGTTCAATGAAGGATATCCCTTCTCCTAAAAAGACCCGATCAGTCTTGGAATCCCGGTTACAAGACATTTCGACAATGGTAAAACAAGACCAGCAAAGCCGCCCGATGTGCCGACAAATCCTGATAGGAGTCGCATGTATCTCTTTCTCAGGGCACACCGGATGGGACAAGCTACAAGTAAAACCAGCCCTCAAGTTTCCTCGAGGTGGCCCCGCGGGCTGCCCGTTTCGGACCAACACTCATAGCTTGTCCCATCCGGTGTGCCCTGCGGGGCCACTTCGGGGAAACTTGAGGGCTGGTTTTACTCATAGCTTGTCCCATCCGGTGTGCCCTGAGAACGAGATACGTGGGACTCCTATCGGGATTTGTTGGCACATCAGGCGGCTTTGCTGGTCTTGTTTTACCATTGTCGAAATGTCTTGTAACCGGGATTCCGAGACTGGTCGGGTCTTTCTGGGAGAAGGAATATCCTTCGTTGACCGTAAGAGCTTGTGATGGGCTAAGTTGGGACACCCCTGCAGGGTATAAACTTTCGAGAGTCGTGCCCGCGGTTATGTGATAGATGGGAATTTGTTAATATCCGGTTGTAGAGAACTTGACACTTGACTTAATTAAAATGAATCAACAGCGTGTGTAGCCGTGATGGTCTCTTTTCGGCGGAGTCCGAGAAGTGAACACGGTCTTGTGTTATGCTTGAACGTAAGTAGTTTCAGGATTATTTCTTGATCACTTATAGCTTTTTGACCGTTGCGTAGCTTCTCATCTTACTCTTACTTGCGTATGTTAGCCACCATACTTGCTTAGTGCTTGCTGCAGCTCCACCTCATTTCCTTACCCTACCCATAAGCTTAAATAGTCTTGATCTTGCGGGTGTGAGATTGTTGAGTCCTCGTGGCTCACAGATACTTCAAAAAGTTGCAGGTGCCAATGATACCAATGCAGGTGATGTTACCGAACTCAAGTGGGAGTTCGACGAGGATCTAGGTCGTTACTATGTTTCGTTTCCTGATGATCAGTAGTGGAGCCAAGTTGGGACGATCGGGGATCTAGCATTTGGGGTTATCTTCATTTTTATTCGGATTTGACCGTAGTCAGTCTATGAGTGTATTTGGATGATGTATGAATTATTTATGTATTGTGTGAAGTGGCGAGTGTAAGCCAACTCTTTATCCCTTTCTTATTCAGTACATGGGATTGTGTGAAGATTACCCCTCTTGCGATCTAAACCACCATGCGGCTATGCCTCTAAGTCGTGCCTCGACACCAGGGAGATATAGCCGCATTGTGGGTGTTACACGGTGGGTGAAGAAATTACTGTTGGGCAATTGATAGAACTTCAAATAATCATGACGATATCCAGGCAATGATCATCATATAGGCATCACGTCCAAGATTAGTAGACCGACTCCTTCCTGCATCTACTACTGTTACTCCACACATCGACCACTATCTAGCATGCATCTATTGTATTAAGTTCATGGGGAAGCGGAGTAATGCAATAAGAACGATGACATGATGTAGACAAGATCTATTTATGTACAAATAGACCCCATCTTGTTATCCTTAATGGCAACAATATTGGGGTATTGGGGTATTTATAGAATAAGGCACTAATAGAGTAAAGTAGAGTAAAGAGGCGGTTCGGGAGGCAACCGAGCTGGCCTTTATAGAGTAAAGAGGCGGTTCGGGAGGCAACCGAAGTGGGCACAACCCACCAGGGCACGCATGGACCTCCAGGCGCGCCCTGGTGGGTTGTGCTCCCCACGGAGCACCCCCTAGGTGCTTCTCCGGCCCATTGGATGTCTTCTGGTCCAAAAAAATCCACAAAAGTTTCACTGCGTTTGGACTCCGTTTGGTATTGACTTTTTGCGATGTAAAAAACATGCAAAAAAACAACAATTGGCACTTGGCACTATGTCAATAGGTTAGTACCAAAAAATGATATAAAATGACTGTGAAGTGATTGTAAAAATCCAAGAATGATAATATAACAGCATGGAACAGTCAAAATTATAGATACATCGGAGACGTATTAGCATCCCCAAGCTTAATTCCTGATCGTCCTCGAGGAGGTAAATGATAAAAACTGAATTTGTGATGTGGAATGTTGCCTAACATGCTCATCTCATATTCCTTTTTATAGCATGAAAATTTGGACATTTATATGGTTCAAAGCAATAGTCTAGTTTTGACATGAGACTTAAATACTCAAGCATATCAACAAGCAACCATGTCTTTCAAAATATCAACGCTAAAATAAGTTATCCCTAGCCCATCATGCTCAATCATTGATCCATTGATGAAACACACTCACATATTAGCTACACCCAATGCTCAAGTATGTTCATAGTTCCCCCTAGTCGGTGCTTTATAAGAGAAGATGGAGACTCAAATTAAAAATAAAAATTGAATAAAGTGAAAGAAAGGCCCTTCGCGGAGGGAAGTAGGAATTTGTAGAGGTGCCAGAGCTCAAAGCGAAAAACATAGAGATAAAAACATTTTGGGGGGCATGCTTTTCCTATCAACGAGAACGATCAAGTAGTTCCCAATACTTTCCATGCTAGATATATCATAGGCGGTTCCCAAATAGAAATTAAGAGTTATTCCTTTTTCAACCATACTTTCACTTTCCATGGCTAGCCGTATCCATGGGTGCCTTCCATACCAACACTTTCCAAGGAATTTGTTATTTGACAACATAAATTAAATTCATTTTTCATTTCGGGACTGGGCATCCCTAATACCTTTGCCTTACTCTCGTGCAATGACAAGTGAATAAACACTCATCGTGAGAATAACATATCTAGCATGGAAATATATTAGCCTCCCCCTACCGATTCATGAGCGGTACGAGCACACAAAAGAGAAATTTATTTTGAAAGTTAGAGATGGCACATACAAATTTGCTTAGAACAGCACGGAAATACCACATATAGGTAGGTATGGTGGACTCATGTGGCAAAACTAGTTTAAAGGATTTTGGATGCACAAGTAGTGATCATACTTAAGCGCAAAATGAAGGCTAGCAAAAGATTGAGAAGCGACCAACCAAGAAACGAATAATCTCATAAGCGAGAATTGAGCATAATTAACACAGAATAATGCACCACAAGTAGGATGTAATTTCATTGCATAACTATTGACTTTCGTGCTTGCATAGGGAATCAGAAACCTTAACACCAATATTCTTACTAAAGCATAATTACTCATCAACATGACTCACATATCACATCATCATATCTCAAAACTATTACAAGGAATCAAGTATATTTTGTCCGATGATCTTCATGAATTTTTTTATTATATCCTTCTTGGATATCTATCACGTTGGAACTAATTTCATGTGTTGCTTTTGATAACCTCAAACAAACATAAGTGAAGATCACGAGCATGATATTTCTTTCTCAAATTAATTTAAGTGAAGCAAGAGAGAATTTCTTAAATTTTTTACCAACTCTCGAATAAATCTAAGTGAAGCATGAGGGCATTCCTTCAAAAATAACAAAGCACACCGTGCTAAAAAAGATATAAGTGAAGAACTAGAGCAATTCCATAGCTCATAAAGATTGAAGTGAAGCATAGAGAGCAATTTTAACAGGTCATGTCATAATTTTGGCTCTCTCAAATAGGTGTGTCCAGCAAGGATTCAAGACTTAAAACACAAAGAAAAAAAAGCAAGTCTCATATCATACAAGACGCTCCAAGCAAAACCCATAGTATGTGACGAATAAAAATATAGCTTCGAGTAAAATACCGATGGTCGTTAGAAGAAAGAGGGGATGCCACTCGGGCATCCCCAAGCTTAGTTGCTTGCTTATCTTTGGATAATAGCTTGGGATGCCTTGGGAATCCCGAAGCATATACTCTTCTTACTCCTTATTTCTTCATCCATCGTAACATCACCCAAAACTTGAAAACTTCAATCACACAAAACTCAACAAAACCTTCGTGAGATCCGTTAGTATTAGAAAACAAATCACTACTATAAGTACTGTTGCAAACCCATTCATATTTTATTATTGCATTATATCTAATGTTTTCCAACTTTTGTATGGCAAAAACTCTTCAAAGAAAATCTTAGAATCATCGAAACAAGCACACAACGCAAAGAAAAGAGAATCTGTCAAAAACAGAATAGTCTGTAGCAATCTGGATATTTCGAATACTTATGTAAGTCAAAAAATTCTGAAAAAATTAGGAAAACGTGAGAAATTTGTATATTAATCTTATGGACAGGGAATTGGTATTTTATCACGCTCCTGTTAGAAATGAGAATTATTTTCGTGAGCGCAACAGTTTCTGTTTTTCAGCGAGATCAAATCAACTATCACCCAACATGATCCTAAAGGCTTTAGTTGGCACAAACACTAATTAAAACACAAAAAGCACAATCATAGCAGTAGCATAATTGTGCAAACACTCAAGAACAGAAAGTAAAAGACAAAAGTAAATTTTATTCATTGGGTTGCCTCCCAACAAGCGCTACCGTTTTATGCCTCTAGCTAGGCATAATGCAAGGATCTAAGTTTTGTCATCTTTGTTTCTAGATGCATAAGATGCCCTTATGATTGATTCATATAGTGGCTTAATTCTTGTTCTAGGGAAGTGTACCATACCCTTCCTTAGTGGAAATTGAAATTTAATATTGCCTTCTTTCATATCAATCACGACACCAATAGTACGTAAGAATGGTCTACCAAGAATAATTGGACAAGACGGATTGCAATCAATATCAAGAACAATAAAATCTATGGGAACATAATTCCTATTTTCAAGAATAAGAACATCATCAATTCTTCCCATAGGCTTTTTAATAGTAGAATCCGCTATGTGCAAATTTAAAGAGCATTCTTCAATATCGGTAAGACCAAGCACATCACATAAAGATTTCAGAATTGTAGAAACACTAGCACCCAAGTCACATAAAGCAAAACACTCATAATTTTTAATCTTTACTTTGGTAGAAGGTTCCCACTCATCATGCAGTTTTCTAGGAATTTCTAATTCCAATTTTCTTCCAAAGCTTTCATCAAAGCATCAATAATATGTTTAGTAAAAGCTTTATTTTGTTCATAGGCATGGGGTGAATTCATCACGGATTGCAACAAAGAAATACAATCAATCAAAGAGCAACTCTCATAATTAAAGTCTTTGTAATCCAAAAGAGTGGGCACATCACTAGTTAATGTTTTGACCTCTTCAAACCCACTTTTATCAATTTTCTCAACAAGATTTTCACCCTCTGAATTATCGGGATGCCTTCTAGCTAAAGTTGACTCTTCTCCAGTCCCTTTTTCATCAATTTCAATTTTACTAAACAAGGAATCAATAGAAGAAACACCAACCATCTTAAGTTCTTCAACACTTTTATCTTCTAACGAGATTGGTTTAGCGACCATTTGATTTACTAGGGTAGCTTGAGCATCGGATATTTTTCCTAGCAAACTTTTAGCAAAAGCATACTTAGATTGGAGATTAGAAACTTCTCTGCTAATATCATCAAGTTGTTTTTCTATTGCATCTAGCACAACAGAGTGCTCCTTAAAATCTTCAGTAAAATATTTATTGTGCTCAAATTGTGTAGTCATATATTCCTTAGTACTTTTATGAATTTCAAGCAAAATATTGGGGGTAAGGAACATCATAATGTTTTCTTTGAAGCATCATGACTACGCAAATAAGAACGCACGCAAAACAGACCCGGCAAGAAAACAGCGAACGAAAAAGAGGGCGAATAAACGGCAAATTTCTTTGAAGTGGGGGAGAGGAAAACGAGAGGCAAATGACAAATAATGTAAAATGCGAGGAGATAAGATTTGTGATTAGGAACCTGGTAGATGATTATGATGTCTCCCCAGCAACGGCGGCAGAAATTCCTTTTGATGTCAGCTAGAACTACGTCGGTATTTCCCCAAAGAGGAAGGGATGATGTAGCACATCAACGGTAGGTATTTTCGTCAGTGACGAGACCAAGGTTATCGAACCAGTAGGAGAACCATGCAATACTACGTGAACGACACCTGCACACAAATAACAAATACTCGCAACCCGACAGGTTAAAGGGGTTGTCAATCCCTTTTGGGTAACGACGCCAGAAATTGGCAAACGGTCATGAGAAAGTTGTAATAGATTGATAGATCGAACGCTAAATAAAATAAAGTGCAGCAAGGTATTTTTGTATTTTTGGTTTAATAGATCTAAAAATAAAAGCAAAGGAAAATAGATCGCAAAGGCAAATATAATAAAGAAGAGACCCGGGGGCCGTAGGTTTCACTAGTGGTTTCTCTCGAGAAAAATAGTAAACGGTGCGTGAAAAAATACTATTGGGAAATTGACAGAATTTCAAATAATCATGACGATATCTAGTCAATGATCATTATATAGGCATCACGTCCAAGATTAGTAGACCGACAACTACCAGCATCTACTACTATTACTCCACACAGCGACCGCTATCCAGCATGATCTAGTGTATTAAGTTCATGGGGAAACAGAGTAATGTAATAAGAACGATTACATGATGTAGACAAGATCTATTTATATAGAAATAGACCCCATCTTGTTATCCTTAATGGCAACAATACATACAGGTCAGTTCCCCTTCTGTCACTAGGATCAAGCACCATAAGATTGAAAGCACCTCTTCGCATTGCAAGATAAATAGATTAAGTTGGCCAAACAAAACCCAAATATAGGAGAATAAATACGAGGCTATAAGTAATCATGAATATAAGAGATCAAAGAAGAATCAAATAACTTTCTTGGATAAAAAGATAGATTTGATCATAAACTCAAAGTTCATCAGATCTCAACAAACACACCGCAAAAAGAGTTACATCATATGGATCTCTAAGAGACCGTTGTATTGAGAATCAAACGAGAGAGAGGAAGCCATCTAGCTACTAACTATGGATCCGAAGGTCTACAAAGAACTACTCGCGCATCATGGGAGAGGCACCAATGGACATGATGAACCCCTCCGTGATGGTGTCTAGATTGGATCTGGTGGTTTCTGGAACTTGCAGCGGCTGGAATTGATTTTCATCGACTCCCCTAGGGTTTCTGGAATACTGGGGTATTTATAGAGTAAAGAGGCGGTTCGGGAGGTAGCCGAGGTGAGCACAACCCACCAGGGCACGCCTGGGCCTCTAGGCGCGCCCTGGTGGGTTGTGCTCCCCTCGGAGCACCCAGCAGGTGCTTCTTTGGCCCATTGGATGTCTTTTGGTCCAAAAAATCCAAAAAAAAGTTTTGCTGCGTTTGGACTCTGCTTCGTATTGATTTCCCACGATATAAAAACATGCAAAAAACAACAACTTGCACTTGGCACTATGTCAATAGGTTATTACGAAAAAATGATATAAAATGACTGTAAAATGATTGTAAAACATCCAAGAATAATAATATAACAACATGGAACAATAAAAAATTATAGATACATTGGAGATGTATCACACGACATCCTTGAGGGCTATGGGAAACCAGTTCTCTATGACCTTCTCATCGCCGTTCGCCGCCTCGATGCTCAGCTCGTAGAGCTGGAGGAACTCGAGAGGGTCAGTGGTGTCGTCATAGCGCGGAGGCAGGTCCTGCTTGATCTTCCCAGGCTAGACGACGCGGCGCTCAAGGGAGCCCGCCGCAGAGGGGGGGCCTGGTCTTGGCGCTCGCCTGCCGCCGCCTCGAGCAGCACGCGGTCTTGGCACGGCGGTGCTGGGAGTGCACGCGCCTCTCCTTGAGGCCGCTGCACCACTTGGCAGCTTTCTTCATCGCGCACCGGCGCCCTACGTGGCGGGTCGCGCCGAGGGGCCTCATGCCTTGGCTCGAGGGCGACATCTTGCCGGGGAGGTGGAGGAGGTGCACCGTGGGCTACGTCGCCCGCATGAGGCTGTGGGGGAGGCAGTGAGTGAGATGGTGTAGGGGCCTCTCCATCGGCGCTGACGAGCTCAGCGATGCGGTCCAGCCAGTCCTTGTAGAGGTCATCGGTCGGACAATAGCGTAGAACCTTGCGTGCCATGAGCAATGCAGCCTGCGCGTTCGCCGGCCCGGGATGAGCATGGGAGGACGAAGCACCAGCCGGAGTCAGCGATGGAGTGGCGGTGCATCCATCATGTTGCACAGAAGGCTACAGCGGCGAGGCCTGCTGCTCGTGGGCTGCGGGGCCTGTGGCTGCGTTAGCGGCATGCGATGGGGAACGAGGGGGGTGCCATCACCCACACGCACTGTCTGGGTGACACGGGCAGCGAGGGCAGCCCGGTGCTCAGCACGAACTCGATGTGCGTCAGCCATGAGAACAGTGGAACAGTGGTGAATCGACCGATGGGAGAGATGCTTCGACGCACCCCTACCCGGAGCGCCAAATGTTAGATTCAGGGCTCCGCAGACCCAAGAAAGGTTTGAACTCTGGGGCATGTGCAACGAACTCAACCTCCCCAGCCTATCAACTCGTCACTCTCATGGCTTAGCTCGACGAATGGGAAGAAGAGGGACACAACAGTTTACCCAGGTTCAGGCCACCTTGCGGTGTAAGATCCTACTCCTACTTTGGTGTGGATTGGCCTCGCGAGGGGTTGAGGATGAACTAGTATAGAGGAAGAACAACCTCGGGAGGTTAGTTTTTGTGTTGGTGTGATCTAGTGAGGGTTCGGGTTCTCCATCCCCTCCTACGGTGGTGGCTAGGCTGTCGGATTCAGGGTTCCGTAGACCCTTGAGAGGTTCGAACTCTGGGATGCGTGTGAAGAACTCGTCCTCCCAACCTGCCTCCTCGCTAATCCCATGACCTAGCTCGACGAACCCAACGAACAAGAGACACAACGGTTTACCTAGATTCAGGCCACCTTGCGGTGTAAATCCCTACTCCTGCTTTGTGGTAGATTGGCCACGAGGGGCTGTGGATGAACTAGTACAATGGTTGAACAGCCTCAGGAGGTAAGGTCGTTGATGGGGCGATAGCGCAGGAGCTCGCGCGCCATGAGCAACGCAGCCTGCGCGTTCACTAGGCTGTGACAAGCATGAGACGACGAACCGGCCGGGGTCAGTGATACATCTTCATTGTATCTATAATTTTTGATTGTTTCATGCCAATATTATACAATTTTCACATGTTGTTGGCAACAGTTTATATGATTTATTGGACTAACCTATTGATCCAGTGCCCAGTGCCAGTTCCTGTTTTTTTGCATGTTTTTTGTATCACAGAAAATCCATATCAAATCAAGTCCAAACGGGATAAAAATTTACGGAGAATTATTTTGGAATATATGTGATTTTTGGGAGTTGGAATCACCGCAAACGGAGTCTCGTGGTGGGCACAACCCACCAAGATCTGACCCCTGAGCCAGGCGCGTGGTGGTGGGTTGTGCCCACCTCGTAAGTTAGTTGGAGCTCTACTTCAGGCGTAAGGAAGCTTATATTCGGAAAAAATCGTGTTAAAATCTCAGCGCAATCGGAGTTATGGATCTCCGGGAATATAACAAACAGTTTTCAGCCAGATCTGGGAACGAGAAGCAGAAGAGAACAGAGAGGGAGATCCAATCTCGGAGGGGCTCCCGCCCCTCCATGGCCATGGAGACCAAGGACCAGAGGGGGAATTCTCCTCCCCATCTAGGGGGGAGGACAAGGATGAATAAGAAGTAGGGGGCTCTCTCCCCCTCGCTTCCGGTGGCGCCGGAGTGCCACCGGGGCAATGATCGGGACGACGATCTACATCAACAATCTTGCTACCATCAACACCAACTTTCTCCCCCTCTATGCAGCAGTGTAACACCTCTTCTCCCTGCTGTAATCTCTACTTAAACATGCTTCTCAACTCCATATATTATTTCCCAATGATCTATGGTTATCCTATGATGTTTGAGTAGATCCATTTTGTCCTCTGGGTTAATCATGATCTTGGTTGGTATGATTGTATATTTTATTTATGGTGCTGTCCTACGGTGCCCTCCATTCTCACACAAATGTGAGGGGGCCCCGCTGTAGGGTGTTGCAATATGTTCATGGTTCACTTATGGTGGGTTGCGAGAGTGATAGAAACTTAAACCCGAGTAGACGGGGTATGACGTATGGGAATAAAGAGGACTTGATACTTAATGCTATGCTTGGGTTTCACGACCTTAATGATCTTTAGTAGTTACGGATGCTTCCTATAGTTCCAATCATAAGTGCATATGATCCAAGTAGATAAAGTATGTTAGCTCATGCCTCTCCCTCATATAAATTTGCAAGAATGATTACCGGTACTTGTTATCGATTGCCTAGGGACAAATAACTTTCTTGTTGACACAAACCCTTTTACTAAACACCTAACTTTTATTATCTTGCAAAGTACTTCTAGTTTTATTCTTGCAAAGTAGTTCTAGTATCACTCCTACAAACTAGTTCCATACTTGTTTCCGATAAACAAATGTCAAGTGTGCGTAGAGTTGTATTGGTGGTCGATAGAACTTGAGGGAATATTTGTTCTGCCTTTAGTTCCTCGTTGGGTTCGACACTCTTATTTATCGAAAAAGTCTACAAATGATCCCCTACACTTGTGTGTTATGAAGACCTTTTTCCGGCGCCGTTGCCGAGGAGCAATAGCGTGGGGTGAATATTCTCATGTGTGCTTGTTTGCTTTATCACTTAGTAGTTTTTATTTCCTGTTCTAAGTTAGTCTCTATCTTTAGTTACGGATATGGAACACGAAACACCAAAAAAATTAGTGGCACTTGCTACTCATGGAGATGGGTGTCGGTGTCAAAACCGGCGGATCTCGGGTAGGGGGTCCCGAACTGTGCGTCTAAGGTCGATGGTAACAGGAGACAGGGGACATGATGTTTACCCAGGTTCGGGCCCTCTCTATGGAGGCAATACCCTATGTCCTTCTTGATTGATATTGACGAATACGATTATTACAAGAGTTGATCTACCTCGAGATCGCAATGGCTAAACCCTAGAAGTCTAGCCTGTATGACTACGGTAATGAGTATATGTCCTTTCCGGACTAAGTCCTCCGGTTTATATAAGCACCGGGAGGATCTAGGGTTACACAAGGTCAGTTACAAAGGAAAGGAATCTACATATTCGGTAGCCCAGCTTGTCTTCCACGCCAGGGAGAGTTCCATCCGGACACGGGTGCAGTCTTCGGTCTCCGCATCTTCACAGCCCATCAATCCGGCCCATGGCTAATAGACCGGATGTCTGAGGACCCCTTAGTCCAGGACTCCCTCAGTAGCCCCTGAACCTGGCTTCAATTACGAGGAGTCCGGCATGCAGATTTGTCTTCGGCATTACAAGGCGGGTTCCCTTCTTTCCGATCTCCAAGATAGTCTCCAGACATGATGATTGTATCCGGACCTGTCACACACACCACACACAACCACAGAGAAAATATAATACTCCACGAGTCCAATCCGCTGAAATCTTTTTACAACATGACGTCACGTCCCCCGGTCATAATTTCGGACCGTTTTGTGTCTGCCATTCCATGTTTCAAGACGTGGTTGCCATTGGCATGTCTTGTCGAAGCAGAGATCGTGTCCCCTTATTGCAGGATTATCATCAATACGGGTATGGGTAACCCAACTGTGCCGTTTACACAACCCTTGGGAGTAGGAAAATTTTAAGGCGAGTGGGGGGCGTTCAATATTCACTACCCTTATAAGGAGATACGATTCCCCTTTCTTCTCCCACGCCTTCTCTCTTCTTCTGCCTTTCCACTCTTGAGCTCCAGCGCCCAAGTTCTCATCTATTTCCCACTCTAGAAAGCACTCAACCATGACCGGATCCGGAGGTCAAGGCAAGTGGATGGCTTCTTCCGCCAAGGAGGAGGACATCGCTGAGCTTCGGGCGGCCGGGTACCTGGTGAAGGAAATCGTCCACCGTCTTCCAGCCCAGGGAGAAATCATTCCCACGCCGAAGCCCAACGAGAGGGTAGTATTCATCCCCCATTTCCTCCGCGGACTAGGGTTTCCACTCCACCCCTTCGTCCGCGGGCTAATGTTCTACTACAGGATAGACTTCCATGACCAATCCCCGAACTCCTTCCTCAATATCTCGGCATTCATCGTCGTGTGCGAGGCCTTCCTACGCATCCAACCCCACTTTGGGATATGGCTCAAAATCTTCAATGTGAAGCCAAAGGTGGTGGATGGCCAGCACGCAGAGTGCGGAGGTGCCATGGTAAGCAAGCTCACCAATGTCTCTTGGCCAAAAGGCACATTCGTGGAGTCTGTCAAGGAATGGCAGAAACAATGGTTCTACATCATCGAACCCCGCGATGCCACCTAGGCTGCGGCTGCCGAATTCAAGTCCGACGCTCCTGTGCGACTCACCTCCTGGGTTGAGAAGAGCCTGAACTGGTGCTCATCAGACGAGGTGATTGCGCTACAAATGTGCATTCAAAGCATGATGGATAAAGACATCAAGCTCGTCGACGTAATCCAAGTGACGCTGGTGTGCCGTATCCTCCCCTGCCAGAGCCGAAGCCGCCCTCTATGGGATTTCAACCCGAAGAAACACCATACCCTGGAGAGGCTCTTCAAAACAACTCACGAAGATGCCTGGAAGTTGCTCTTCAAGGGCAACGAGATACCGCTGGCCACAGATTTGGACCGCGGTCACGACATTAACCACCTCCCCAATGAGGTATTGAAAGTGCGTTATATCGACTAGAGGGGGGTGAATAGGCAACTTTTATGAAAGTCTTCAAAACGTGGAAGTTATGAAGACAAACGATAGAAATAAACCTATTACCCTGCAGCGGAAGGTAGACTACACTAGGCAAGCCATAGTCAAGTATTCAATAGAGTGAAAGCACAATGACTAATAGCAGCAATGTAGTAAGGATCAGGTAGGAAGATATTGTGAAGCCATACAGAACACGCAGTCACTCAGTGAAGACAAAAGATAGTGCGAACATACAATGACTTCACAAGGAGTAACAGTAAGTAAAGGGAAGGGAAGATGAAACCAGTGACTCGCTGAAGACAATGATTTGTTGGACCAGTTCTAGTTGCTGTGACAACTGTACGTCTGGTTAGGGCGGCTAAGTATTTAAACCTTAGGACACACAGTCCCGGACACCCAGTCCTGAACACGCAGCTCAGGACACCCAGTCCTCACTGTATTCCCCTTGAGCTAAGGTCACATAGACCTCGCCCAATCACTCTGGTAAGTCTTCAAGGTAGACTCCCAAACCTTCACATACTTCGTTCACCGGCAATCCACAGTGTCTCTTGGATGCTCAGAACGCGACGCCTAACCGGTTGGAGGATGCACAGTCCTCAAGTGTAATAAGTCTTCAGATCACACAAACAAGAAGACTTAAGTGATGCCTAATTCTCTTTGGCTCTGGGTGGTTAGGGCTTTATCCTCGCAAGGAATTCTCTCTCAAAGGCTTCGAGGTGGGTTGCTCTCAAACGACAAAAGCCATACTCTGAATCTGAGCAGCCAACCGTTTATGGTTGTAGGGGCTGGGCTATTTATAGCCACTTGGCAACCCGACCTGATTTGTCCGAAATGACCCTGGGTCACTAAGGAACTGACACATGTTCCAACAGTCAGATTTCAAACTCACACGGCAACTTTACTTGGGCTTCAAGCAAAGCTGACTTGCCCGACTCTGGACAAGATTCGCTCTCAAAGTCTTCACTCGAAGACATAGGTTTTGTTTAAGCATCACTTCAGTCATTCTGACTAGTTCTCTTGGACCCCACTTAACAGTACGGTGGTTCCTATGACTCAACATAGAAGAAAGAGAACTACTAAAGATCTAAGTCTTCGAGCTCGATAGGCTTCATGTGGCGTCTTCTCTTGTCATAGTCTTCAATGTGAATATCTTTATACCACCTTTGACTTCAATGTCTTCATACATTTTTAGGGGTCATCTCTGGTAGGAAAACCGAATCAATGAGGGACTTCTACCTATGTTATCCTGCAATTCTCACAAACACATTAGTCCCTCAACTAGGTTTGTCGTCAATACTCCAAAACCAACTAGGGGTGGCACTAGATGCACTTACAATATCCCCCTTTTTGGTGATTGATGACAAACTAGTTGAAGTTTTCAACGGGGAATATAATCTGTGAAATTGTAAAGGATAAGGAATTGTCTTCATAAGTTGCAAGGGCTCCCCCTGAAGATGTGCATATAAGTAATTTGCTTTTGGAATGCAAATGCACATGGCAGGTTGTACTTGTGGAGATCCACTTCAACTTATGATGACAATCCACTATGCATGTGAAAGTATATGAAGATAATGACATGCATAATGGAAAATGGACGTCTGCAGAATGATCTAAGTGCGGAATTTATCATCGCACATGCGGAATTTATCATCGCAACACAAGGTGGCAAATAAGTAGCAGACGACCATCGAGTTTAAGTGTTACAACTCAAAGAACCAAATGTAGCAAAACGAGAGTTGTAAGCACGAAGCAAAATATAAAGCACCCGCCCATATGGACCCGCTTGAAGACTATCAACCACATATGCTTCTCCCCCTTTTGTCAGTAAGGACCAAAAAGGTTTGAAGACATAGAGCATCTACTCGTTCCCATGAGGAATAGGTGAAGCAGCAGGGTCGTTGGTTGTGTTTGGCGGTGCTGAAGAGCTTGGAGCAGAGTCAAAGCGTGCTGAAGGAGGTGGCGGTGAAGTAGCATCGTCTTCATCCTCGATTACTCTGGCATTCATAGTTGCAGCAAAGGAAGAGAACTCAGAGTCTTCAAGGGATGGAGTTCGTCGCAGCACTGCCCTTCGAGGAGGTGTGGAGTCAAACTTGAATTGCTCAGTGAAGCCATCCTCTTGAAGATCATCTTCAGAACACATCAGTGTTAGCCCTTTCCATGTGCGGCGAGAGGTTTCATGGGCAACAAAAGCATTCTTGGTGGCAAGATTGCGAATGCGATTAACATCCGCCAAGAGGCTTTGCATCTGATGCTTCAGCCAGTCATGATGCCTATCCTGTTTCTGATGAAGAGCCACAAGAAGCTCTCGGTCGTTGAGAACACAAGTGCGCTTCTTGGGTCGTGGAGTAGTTGTACTGTCAGTGGCTTCAGTGAGAGCAGGATGCGGTGCATGTGTAGTGCCAGCCAAAGGATACACACGAGTTACGGCTTCAACGCCTTCAACGTTCTGAGTGAAACTTTGATGCTCTGCATTCTGAAGACTGAGAGGTTCCTTGGCAGGCTCAGGATAGATGGCTTCAATAGACATATCCACATCAGGCAAAAAGATCCGATGGTTACGGGCCGAGGGCTGATATGAGATAGCGGAGTGAAGTTTGATCAGCCGCATCACCCAAGGGGCATAGAACTTCAAACCAAACAGATCAGAGCCAGATGTAGCAAGTTGGCGAATGAAGAAATCTTGTGTATTGAAGCATTTTCCATGAAGAATGTAGAAGACCAAAGTCTTCATTGCACCTTCCAGCTTGGCATGGGGAGAATGTCCTTTGATTGGCCAGAGAGTTCGCCTTATGATGTGATAAATGGTTCTTGGCAGATACTCAAGGTCTTCAACGAAGAACTCCGTGGGATAAGCAGCATCTTGGGGCAATGGCTTCATCATACTAAGCATCTGACTCATATTAGGTTCAGTCTTCTAAAAGATGCTCTCAATAGCTTCACTATGAAGCTGACAGCCATGCTCGTAGAGATCGCCAGGAGTGGGCAAACTAGTGAGCTCAATGATGTCAAAGGCTTTGGCTTCGTGATGAACGTTTTCTGTCATCCACTCCAGGACCCAAGTCTTCGGATCTCTGCTATACCCGCGGATGTGAAGTGTGGCATAGAATTGGAGCAGCAACTCTTCATTCCAATGCTCTTCGTCAGTGACGAATGGCAGCAGTCCAACCTCTTTGAAGCAATCCAGATCTTTTTCCAAATGATATTCTTTCCCTGGAGTAGGTGTTCCTGGAGCTGTTGAAGAATGTGTTGTCTGCTCTGAAGCCATTGATATTGAAGGAGCCAGGTGCTGATGCAGGACCTGGGAACCTTGGCAATCTTGGGATTGGCTTCTGTACCTAAGGCCTGTGCTCAACATGACAGTCGAATTGGGGACCGGCAGCAGACACAGGAACAGAAGCAACGGGATCAGTGGCTTCGCTGACTTCTGGTGCTTTTGTTGGTGAGGGCTCCACATTTGCTTCAGCCATGACAGCGTCAGTGGCTTTAGTGGTGTTGGTGGTGGCAGCCGCAAGATTTTCAACGTCCACTTGACGAGCTGGATGGTCGCTTACGATCACGTTCTCCTCGAGAACTGCTTCTTGGTGGGATAGGGGAGTAGCAGCTTGTGGTACTTCTTCTTCATCGGCTGATGCAGCCGGAATGTCTTCAGCAGTTTTAGCTTCAGACGCAGAGACTTGATGCCTTGGACCTTTGCGAAGCCTGCGCAACGCGGGCGACGCCTGTGGAGTTTGTGTTGGCTGGGCCTCAGAGTCTTCTTCCTCTTGTGGGCGATCCGCCCACGAAGCATCCTGTGCTATTGGTGTCAGTGGACGACCAATGCTGATGAGTTCACTGTGCGTGAGCACAGGCGATGATACCTATTGGTGCTCTAGCTGAGGAAGGGCTGCATCATCTTCAACATGGTCATGGTGACCAATGTCCTCAGCAGCGAGGGGATCAGCTGCTGGAAAGTCTTCAGCTTCATGAGCCTCTATGAAAGCAGGCTCATGGACAGTCAGTTGATGTTCTTGTGGATCGGCGTCGGGGTGAACCATGTAAATGGGTTCAACAATCAAGGGCTCTATGGGAGCAGCCCGTTCCTTCTTGGTCATTCTTTTCTTCTTGGCGGGGGCAGTAGCAGAGGCTTCAGGATGTTTTCTCTTCCTTGCTTCAGCCTCAGCAGTCCTGGTCTTCTTCAGTTCTGAAGCGGTTGACCTGGCCTTTGGCTTCGGGCCAGTCATGCTAGTTAGGAAGACAAGGGGATCTACCTCCTGCCTTGGTGCTTCAGGTTCAGCCATAGCGGGTTTCTTCTGCTTCTTGGCAGCCATCCTGGGGTCGATGCTAGGACGCCCAAGGGCCTTGCGCTTCTCAGCCTCATTGTAGGCTTGCACACACCTATCAGCCAGGACCTTCATGCGCTCACGAGAACCCTGAGCTTCTACATGTTTCTTTAGAAAGGCTTCCTTGAGCTTGTGCAACATAATCTTGAAATTCTTCACGTCTTGCACGCTGAGCTTGGCCATATGCTTCTTGAACTGAGATTTCTCAAAGTCAATCTTCTGCTTCAGTTCAACAATGCGCTGGGCGATAGCTAACTCTGAAGCAATGGCGCCATGGAAGGCGACACTGAGGCCAATGGGTAGTTGGAGATCGTCGAAGCTGATGTTTGGCGTGTCAAACCATTCATCAATGAAGTTGTGAATGACTGTTACATCAAAGAGAGGCAGATCATTGAAGATTTCTGCTTCTTCTTTGCTCTTGATGAGTTTCTCAAGAGCGTCATCTGCAAGATCTTCATCACTTGACAGATCAATGGCATCATTGCGCAGAATGGCAGCAGCTGTTAGCTCTTGGCCGGTGTGTGTCAGAGGCATCTTGACCTTCTGGGGCTTGGAGATGCGTGATAAATCTTCAGACTGCACACTGTCTTCAGGAGGTGCAGTTGCCAGTGGCTTCACCCGTGAGATTTTTGGTGAAGGGGCAGGCTTTGAAGCTTTAGGCTTCTTCAAATTCTTTGGCTTCGGTGCTGCAGGCGCTTCATCTGATTCAGCGTCAACTGCAGGCTCATTCACTGCAGTCCCTTGAACCAAGATATGGGTGATGAGGCCTTCAAGGTTGTAGAAAGGACCGACGACATTGGGTTCTGCATCTCGTGTGCCATCAGCCCTTGGAGCTGAGGGACCAGGGTTGAAGTCTAGTCCCAATGTCTTCTTGTTTTGCTTCACTGAGTTCTGGGCAAACTGGAAGTTGCGCTTGAACAGAATGTCGTCACGACACCATAGTAGTGACGATGGGTGTGCATCAACAGGCTGTGGCCCACGGACCATGCAGGGATAGAAGCCATGTTCAATGGCTTCATCTCTGGACCTGGGTTGAAGATTCTTGTATAGGGTGTCTCCCCATGGTCTCTTGATGGCATTTTTCTCAGCATATTCCTGGGTTACAAATCGGTATTTGAATCATTGTTCTGCCCAATATCTTCGAATCCATTGGATTCGGGTCTTGCGCTAATTGTAATCCTCTTTAGGATCTGTCTTGTACAGTTCTGAGAGGTCATCTGGCAGATCTCTAGATGTTTCTCCACGACGCTTTCTACCACCCTTCCTTGTTGATTTCTCTGAAGCCATGAACTTTAAACTGAAAGGCTTCAACACGTTCAAAGGCTTCAAAGATTTTCGCTTGCTGGACAAACAGGAACTTGCTTCGGGAGAATTTATATGATGCTGTAAGAATTCTGCAAATGAATGCAGACTATGAGAACCAAGGGATTCTCCCACGGACATGTAGCTGTGACAGCATTAAGGTGCGAGGGAAGGGGAAGAGGTCATATGCATTCTCAGAAGATTTTGAATATAAATCAGTTTAGAAGACATTGACCTCACCGTGCGAAGACATTCACTCATAGATAAGGAGTTGGTTCCAGATTTGTACGAATCCAGAGATCAGTACAAGTGAGGAATCTAACTACTTTGTGAAGCATAAGTGAATATACTAGGCATGGTATGAGATGCAGTATGAGAGAGATCTAACTTGTGTGAATAGAAACTGCTTGTGGTAGAAAGTGAGAAAGTCATAGCATCAACGGTGCCGTAAAAAGGAAGTTTTATTTACCCCACTAAGAACTGCTAGATGGAGTGGAAGATGAGGCCGAGCAGTTCGATCTTCCGTGCCCTAACTTGGCGACGGAGGACACCTACGACAACGGCAGTGAGGATGATGTCCATGGTCGGCGTGAAGACGGCGTCGGAGAGGTTGCGGCAGCGAAGCGCTTCGTCGCCGGCATCGTCGAGGGCTAGCGGTGGCGCTAGGGTTCGTGCGAGAGTGGAAGAAGAGATAATGACCATCATGAAGTGTGTATTTATAGGTACAGGGACGGCACTGCGTTATTACACAGGTGCCCCTGGCGATTCGCATCTGAGGAACACATGGCCATCATGCAGAATTTTGGGGTTTGTTCCACGTCCCACGCACGCCTGGATTGTTGGGTGGTCGTTCCTACTTCTCCGGGTTTCATGTGGAGGAATGAGCATTAAAAGTGGACTTAAGGTTTTTCTTTGTATCTTCTGCTGACAAGGACGCAGAGAAGACATTCGACAGTTTCAATAGAATGCATATGATTTGGAGAGAGGTAGAGTTTGAGATAGATAGCATAGAGAGGTTAGGGTCCGATCACATTCACTTCGTTCAAAAGCTTCAACAAGAAGACATAGCTATAAGTGAATGCTGTAGAGGACAGAACACTAGTATATAATCAACATAGTGAAGATAATCATGAAGACATGTTGAGATTGAAGCCAAACCAAATGTGAAGACATAGCAAGGTGACGCCATGAGTGAAACACTTCAAAATAGAACATTTGGTGGTGGCGTTACCCACCGTATAGGAAGTATTAGACCCAGACACGGCGCACAATTATCGTGGTGCTCTGGAGTAAAATTCCACATTAATGTATTCACACTTAGAATGTATGTCTTCATTGATTGAAGATATACTTTACTTCGTGTGTTGCACATCTAAGTCATCAATATGCATAAGGGTTAGGATGTGTGCCTGATCACAGGACATTTGAGGATTCCAGGATATTTAGCTCACACCGTAACTTGCAAAATCTCTTCTCATCCAAGGGCTTGGTGAAGATATCTGCCAATTGCTCTTCAGTGTTGACGTGTATGATATCAATATCTTCCTTCACAACATGATCTCTGAGAAAGTGATGACGAATTTCAATGTGCTTTGTCTTCGAGTGCTGAACTAGGTTGTTGGCAATCTTGATGGTGCTTTCATTGTCGCAGTAGAGTGGCACTTGCTTCAGATGAATGCCATAGTCCTTGAGCGTTTGCTTCATCCACAAAAGCTGAGCGCATCCAGATCCAGCAGCAATGTATTCAGATTCAGCAGTGGAGAGAGATACACAGTTCTGCTTCTTTGAAGACCAACATACAAGTGATCGTCCCAGAAAGTGACATGTGCCTGATGTAGACTTGCGATCAACTTTGTCACTAGCATAATCAGCATCCGAGAATCCAACCAGATCAGACTCTGAGCCCTTTGGATACCATAATCCTAGAGTTGGGGTGTGAGCCAAATATCAAAGAATTCGCTTCACAGCTAAGTGATGCGACTCCTTTGGTGTCGCTTGGAATCGAGCACACATGCAAACACTAAGCATAATATCTGGCCTAGATGCACATAGATAAAGTAAAGAACCAATCATGGAGCGGTATACCTTTTGATCGAACTCTTTACCATTGTCGTCAGGACCCAGATGATGCTTGGCTGGCATTGGCGTCGTGAAGCCTTTGCAGTCTTGCATACCGAACTTCTTCAGGCAATCTTTGAGATACTTCTCTTGAGATATGAAGATGTCGTTGTGTTGCTGTCGTATTTGAAGACCGAGAAAGAACTTCAGCTCTCCCATCATAGACATTTGATATTGCTCTTGCATCATATATCCAAACTCTTCACTGTACTTCTGATTGGTGCAGCCGAAGATAATGTCATCCACATATATTTGGCACACAAACAGTTCACCATCATATGTCTTCATGAAGAGAGTGGGGTCGAGAGAACCAGGTATGAAGCCTTTGCTCTTCAGGAAGTATTTGAGTGTGTCATACCAGGCCCGAGGGGCTTGTTTGAGGCCATACAGTGCCTTGTTGAGCTTGTATACCATGTCAGGATGTTTTGGATCTTCAAAGCTAGGAGGTCGTGCAACATACACTTCTTCTTCAATCTTGCCATTGAGGAAGGCGCTCTTCACATCCATTTGATAAAGAAGTATGTTGTGATGATTTGCATAGGCCAGCAGTATGCGTATGGCTTCAAGTCTAGCCACAGGAGCAAATGTTTCGTCGAAGTCAATGCCTTCCACTTGAGTATATCCTTGAGCAGCAAGACGAGCTTTGTTTCTGACAACTTGACCATGCTCATCTTGCTTGTTGCGGTATATCCATTTGGTGCCTATTATGTTGTGCTTCCGAGGATCGGGACGCTTGACCAGTTCCCATACATTATTCAGCTCAAACTGTTGAAGCTCGTCTTGCATAGCTTGAATCCATTCAGGTTCCATGAAGGCTTCTTCAACTTTCTTGGGTTCTGTTATTGAGACGAATGCGAAGTGCCCACAGAAATTTGCTAGCTGAGTTGCCCTTGAACGAGTGAGTGGACCGGGTGCATTGATGCTATCAATTATTCTTTCAATCTGCACTTCATTGGCAACGCGAGGATGTACAGGGCGAAGATTTTGCTCTTGTTGATCATTGTCGTTGTTAGAAGGAATGTCTTCATGCTGAGCATTGTCTTCATGTTGATCAGGTGCTGAGATGATAAGTTCTTCTTCAGGATGAGCTTCAGAAGGTATAATTTCTGTAGTTCCCATTAGCTTGATTGATTCACTAGATGGAACTTCATCTAGCACATTTGGCAGCTGCTCTCTTTGTGAACCGTTGGTCTCATCGAACCGCACATCCACTGTTTCAACCACTTTGTAATGAAAGAGATTGAAGACTCTATAGGAGTGCGAATCCTTTCCATATCCAAGCATAAAACCCTCATGTGCTTTTGGTGCAAACTTTGAGGTGTGATGTGGGTCCTTGATCCAGCACCTGGTGCCAAATACTCTGAAGTAACTGACATTTGGCTTCTTGCCAGTAAGGAGCTCATAAGATGTCTTGTTCAGAAGCTTGTGAAGATAAACACGATTGATTGTATGGCATGCATTATCAATGGCTTCAGGCCAGAATTTTCTTGGAGTCTTGTATTCATCTAGCATCGTTCTGGCCATCTCAATGAGTGTTCTGTTCTTGCGTTCGACGACCCCATTCTGCTGTGGCATGTACGGGGCTGAGAATTCATGTGTGATGCCCAAGGTATCAAGGTATGTATCAAGGCCAGTGTTCTTGAATTCAGTGCCATTGTCACTTCTGATATGCTTTATCTTGGCGCCATAGTTGTTCATTGCTCGATTGGCGAAGCGTCTGAAGACATCCTGCACTTCAGTCTTGTAAAGGATTATGTGCATCCAAGTATATCTAGAATAATCATCAACAATGACAAAGCCATAGAGACAAGCAGTAGTAGTAAGAGTTGAGTAATGAGTGGGATCGAAAAGATCCATGTGAAGCAGTTCGAAGGGTCGAGTAGTGGTCATGATTGTCTTCGAGGGATGTTTGGCCCTCGTCATCTTTCCTGCCTCACAGGCACCGCATAAGTGATCTTTCTTGAACTTGACGCCCTCGATGCCTATGACATGCTTCTTCTTTGCCAGGGTGTGGAGGTTCCTCATGCAAGCATGCCCAAGCCTCCGATGCCAGAGCCAGCATTCTGAAGCTTTTGCTAGAAGACATACGGCAAGTTGTGGTCCTGCTAAGAAATCTACCACATACAAATCATCTTTTCGATACCCTTCAAATACTAGAGACTTGTCAGATTCCATTAGAACAAGGCAACGATATTTTCCAAATATTACGATCATGTTTAAATCGCAAGGCATTGAGACATACATTAAGTTGAAGCCAAGGGATTCAACAAGCATGACTTTATCCATGTGTTGATCCCTTGAGATTGCAATTCTACCTAGACCCAATACCTTACTTTTACCAGTGTCAGCAAATGTGATGTGGCTCTTGTCGGATGGACGTAAGGTTGAGTCCATAAGAAGGCTTCTTTTGCGAGTCATGTGATTTGTACACCCACTATCAATAATCCATTCTGAAGACGCTGGTATCGTACCCTACAGTGCAGTTAGGGGGATAGGCTTCACGAAGAGCATTATGAAGCAAAAACATTTGAAGAACCAGTGGGTTATGAAAGCTTAGATCCAGATTAGGACTAATAGGGAGAGTAGCAAGCGATTCAGGAACGAAGTACATAGTAAGACCATTCGGGCATTTGATCTTGCGCCCTACAAGATGTTTAAGGTCCCCAGCAATAGCATCAGACGATTTTGGTTTTCTGCTGGAGACCTTTCCCTGCAAAAGAGAGTTAAGCTTTCTTAGCCACCCACATCTTCAAGGGTGGCTTAGAAGCAATAAGTCCAAGTGCAGCATCTGAGAACTTTGGCTTTGGAGCCCTAGCAAACAGTCTTGCAGGCGGACAATAGTACTCATAAGAATAAGCAGAATAGTTCTTGGTCTTATGAACATGGCGGTTTGATGAACCGCTCTCATATTCATATGCATGAGTATGGTTTCCCTGCAAAACATTTGCGTTAGTGCGACTCAGGTGAGTCCTCTGTCTGTATGAAGCCTTTGGACCGTATGAAGCCTTTGGTCTGAGGTTTGTCTTCTTCACGTGAGGTGTCATGATGACATTCACAGGAAGATTCTCCAGACACCTTTTCGGAACCCAGATCTTCTTCATAGGCGGTCCATTCCTGCAGTTAGTACCAATGTACCTGGCAAACACTTCACCATTCTGATTCTTAAACAGTTTATAGTTTGCATCAAAGGATTCATCAATGACAATGGGGTTAGCACAAGTGAACCCAGATAGAGTGGATGGATCTGCTGAAAATTCCTTTGCAGCAACCCATGTGGTTTTGGGGTACTGCTCAGGTTTCCAGTAAGAGCCATCAGCATTCATTTTCCTTACGAACCCAACACCCTCTTTCCTTGGGTTTCGGTTCAAAATCTGCTTTTGGAGGACATCACATAGTGTCTGATGCCCTTTAAGACTTTTGTACATCCCTGTTTCAAGCAATGTCTTCAACCTAGCATTATCATCAGCAATAGCAGTGGAATCCTCAGTAGAGGGGTTAGTTCCTACATCAACAGTTGAAGATATTGCAACAGTAGCAGCAGTAGAACATTCAGCAACAGTAGTAGCATTATCACGCTCAATGCATTTAAGACATCGTGGTTCAAATCCTTCCTGAGCGGAGCTGATCTGTTCGGCGCGAAGCGACTCGTTTTCCTTTTGAAGATCTTCATGAGCCACTCTCAATTTCTCAAGATCTTGATTCCTTTGAAGATAATCATAGGAAAGCTTTTCATGAGTTGTTGAGAGAGTTTCATGACAACTTTCAAGTTCCTCATACTTAACGTGAAGATTTTTTATGTCTTCAATTAAGGATTTAGATCGAGTCATTTCAGCACCAAACAGATCATCGCTTCTTTCTAACAGTTTTTGAATATGTTCCATAGCTTTCTGTTGTTCAGTTGCAATTTTAGCAAGTGTTTTGTAGCTGGGTTTTGAACCACAATCAGAGTCATCGTCACTAGATGTTTGATAGTGAGTAGTGCGTGTGTTTACCTTGGCACCGCGTGCCATGAAGCAGTAGGTAGAAGCGGAGTAGTCCTTTTCATTTGCATCGGTGTCGGTGATGAAGTCATTGTCTTTAGTGTTGAAGATGGACTTGGCAACGTATGCTGTAGCCAGACTTGTGACGCCTGAATCAGACTCCTCCTCAGACTCCACCTCTGAATCCATTTCCTTGCCAACAAACGCACGTGCCTTGCCAGATGAGCTCTTCTTGTGTGATGAAGACTCTGAGGAAGACTTTGAAGAAGACTTTGAGTATTTCTTATTCTTCTTGTCGTCAGAGTCATATTCCTTGCTCTTCTTCTTCTTTTTGTTCTCATTGTCCCACTGTGGACACTCAGAGATGAAGTGGCCAGGTTTCTTGCACTTGTGACATGTTTTCTTCTTGTAGTCGTGAGCAGAAGCTTCATCATTCCTTGAGCTTGATCGGGAAGACTTTCTGAAACCTTTCTTCTTGGTGAATTTTTGGAACTTCTTCACAAGCATAGCAAGTTCCCTTCCAATGTCTTCAGGATCATCCGAACTGCTGTCAGATTCTTCTTCAGATGAGGAGACAGCTTTTGCCTTCAAGGCACGAGTTCGCCCATAGTTTGGACCGTAGATATCTCTTTTCTCAGAAAGCTGAAACTCATGTGTGTTGAGCCTCTCAAGTATGCCAGACGGATCGAGTGTCTTGAAATCAGGACGTTCTTGAATCATCAGGGCTAGGGTGTCAAACAAACTATCAAGTGATCTCAGTAGTGTCTTGATGACTTCATATTTGGTGATCTCAGTAGTGTCGAGGGCTTGAAGCTCATTTGTGATGTCAGTGAGTCGGTCAAATGTGAGCTGGACATTCTCATTGTCATTTCGCTTGAAGCGGTTGAAGAGGTTGCGAAGGACACTAATTCTCTGATCTCTCTGGGTTGAGACGCCTTCATTGACCTTGGAGAGCCAGTCCCAGACCAGCTTAGATGTTTCCAAAGCACTCACACGGCCATACTGTCCTTTGGCCATATGACCATAGATGATATTCTTGGCAGTAGAGTCCAGTTGAACGAACTTCTTGACATCAGCAGCAGTGACACCTTCTCCAGCCTTGGGAACGCCGTTCTTGACGACATACCATAGGTCGACATCGCAAGGAATTCTCTCTCAAAGGCTTCGAGGTGGGTTGCTCTCAAACGACAAAAGCCGTACTCTGAATCTGAGTAGCCAACCGTTTATGGTTGTAGGGGGTGGGCTATTTATAGCCACTTGGCAACCCGACCTGATTTGTCTGAAATGACGCTGGGTCACTAAGGAACTGACACGTGTTCCAACGGTCAGATTTCAAACTCACACGGCAACTTTACTTGGGCTTCAAGCAAAGCTGACTTGCCCGACTCTGGACAAGATTCGCTCTCAAAGTCTTCACTCGAAGACATAGGTTTTGTTTAAGCATCACTTCAGTCATTCTGACTGGTTCTCTTGGACCCCACTTAACAGTACGGTGGTTCCTATGACTCAACACAGAAGAAAGAGAACTACGAAAGATCTAAGTCTTCGAGCTCCATAGGCTTCATGTGGTGTCTTCTCTTGTCACAGTCTTCAATGTGAATATCTTCATATACCACCTTTGACTTCAATGTCTTCATACATTTTTAGGGGTCATCTCTGGTAGGAAAACCGAATCAATGAGGGACTTCTACCTGTGTTATCCTGCAATTCTCACAAACACATTAGTCCCTCAACTAGGTTTGTCGTCAATACTCCAAAACCAACTAGGGGTGGCACTAGATGCACTTACAGGTATGTTATTTTCAACACATCCCCTACTTGCTTGTTTCAGGGACGATATCCAAGCTTTTATTATCATTGCTTCTTCAGAACTGATTGAAGAGGGAAAAGAAGATCTGGTGTCCGGCTCACCTACCTGAAGAACCAGTCATCCCACATTTAGCGAAGATGCTGGATTCGGCGCCTTATAAGGTGCCAGAGAAGAAGGCCACAGGAAAGGCCAAGGGGGTTTGGAGTGGCCCCCGCCGCAAGGGCACCTCGGATGTGACGTCCGAAGACAAGACCTTCTCCTCTGCCGCCGAAGATGACGAGGATGAGGAGGAGGAGGAAAGCGACTCTCCCCCTGATGGGGGGAGGAAGAAGAGGGCGGCCTCCACAATTCTGGAGGCGGAGGCGCCCAAGAAGGGGAAAGTCCCACTCGTGGGCAGCTCCGCATGGGACGTTGAGAGCAGTCCGGAGCAACGCCCCCGCACTAAGCCTTGGGTTGCATCATAAGTGCTAAACCTCACATCTGCCCATAAATTGAGTCTTTCCTCCTTATTGTATTGACATGATTGGTTATGTTATTACAGTCCGGCCCACAACAGCTCCCAGCGATCCTCGTCAGGAGGTTCGTTGGATTCCAAGGCGATGGCCAGCAAGTCACCGCCGGTCGCTCACTCTCCCAAGGCCAAGGATGACGCGGAGGTGCTATCCCGAAGGACTTTCCCAGGCCGGGGAGAGGCTTAGGAGGTGCCATAAGGCGATGCCTCCGTCGTCGGACACTAGGGGGAGCCGATCTCCATGGAGGCTGGTGGTGAGGAGGGCCGTATTCAGTTCGGCCCTCAACCAGACACGATTCTGGAGACCGGTGCGGCTCTGGAATCCGGCACGCAACCTTCTTCGAAAGAAGGGGGTATGCCTATTCCGCCGGTGACCCCTGTCCAACCAGGGGCACCGGATAATCTGCTGGAAGCACTGCGAGGCGCTTCCATTGTGGATGAGCACCGTGCTCTTATGGGCACGGTAATTGAGAGGGTTCAGTCCGCCAAGAGCAGACTAACCAAAGCTTGCAGCAGCCTGGTGACAGGTTTTGAGGTAAGCGACGCACAAAAGGAGAAAATCCCCATATAGACAGTAGCCCCTGAGACACCGTCTGGTGTTCGGGAAGAAAAATCTGGACAAAGGATCAATCCCTTATTGCAGGAAGCTAACTAAATTTTTCTAAAATGAATACACACGCGTCGTTGTTGGCCGCAGCCTCGCATGCTGCCGAAGTCTCCGGACTGAAGCAAAGACTGGCAAAGGCCGAGGAGGAGCTTGACCGGTTGAAGAGGCAGCTCCAAGAAAAACAAGGTATGTAATAACATGTTGTATGTATTCGAAAAAATAAAAAATGAGATGCATTTGACCGAAGTGTCATGATATGTACAGAAGCGACGACCGAGGTCGAGGCCCTGAGAAAGGCCCTGGCCGAAGCCGAGGGGAAGGTTGTCAAGGAGGAGGCTGCCCAGAAGAAGCTCAAGGCCCGTGTCAATGAGGTCCAACAGGAGCTCCAGGACGCGATGAAGAAGTGCAAGACCTTGGAGCGTGATGCGTTGGTTCAAGAGACCGAACTCGCTAAGGCTCGTCAGAGTGCGGAGACAGCCCGGATTGAGGCCTAGGGCGCCCTCCAGGAGATCCAAGAGGCCAGGAAGATTGCGGCGGGTAAGACATTCAGTATGCAAAGAAAGAATGTGAAGAGAAAATGTCTTTTACTAACCTGGATTCGGAGTTCTCCAGGGGCTTTTGCTGATCTGCCACGCAGTGTCACCGACGCCGTGGAGTTCTTCCGAGCCGAAGAAGGAAGTTCCATGGAGAAGCTGTTCTGGTCGCAATATCTCGCGCCAGAACATCCGGTGTCCTTCGGCGATAAGATGAAACAACTGGTCGAACTGCACAGGATGGCCAAACTATCCATGAAGGATATGATAATCCGGTTGTGGCCTGCCGAAGCTATACCTAGCAGCTATTTCAGCATCGTGAAGAAGCTGGTGGATGCCTGTCCTCGGTTGGACGTCATCAAGCGGTCCGTCTGCATCGAGGGCGCGCGTCTGGCCTTCTCCTATTGCAAGGTCTGGTGGGCGAAGCTGGACGCTGTCAAGTTAGCGACCGAGGGGCCGCCGAAGGGCAAGGAGCACCGCACACCCAAGCGATACTTCGGCGATGTCTTGGAGGGGTCCCGCATTGTTGTGGATCATTGTGCGAAGGACACTATATTTGAATGAATGTGTTCGAGCTCCCTCTACCTTGTATGATAAAACAAAGTGATTGTGCAATATAATGTTGTTATGTTTTTAAAAATTTACTCCCTGTGCGACCGTGTTGTATGAAATCTGAGGGTTAACCAGTCGTTGGCTTATGCCCCCACATAGGTAGTACGGGGGTGTTCGGGATGGAATCTAAACAATCTTAATCCAATTAGATGGTCCTTGAAAGAGTTGTTTAGCGTAATGAACCAGGCAACCAGCCTATGCGGCTTTAACGCCCTCACTTAGCCATAGGGGTTCGACAACAAAAACATGGGCGCAACCCCTAGTATCCAAACTAGAGTGCTATAAGCGTCTGACTAGGAAGTATCGATCCTTCGCGTAACACAGAAGAAATATCCAATGATTTGCAACCTCCGAACAGCTGACCGACTCTCGCCACATCATGACAGTCAGTTTTCAGCTTTCTGAACCGAGGTGCTCCTTTGGATAAACCAATGCACAATCGCAGTAGTTCCCCCTTTACTACCTTAGCTGATATAGCGGAACGTAAGGTAGCAAGCACAGGAGCTGGGCAACCCAACTATTGACCAAAGACATGATTCAGAGCCAATGCATATAATGCTAAATTCGGGGTGCCGAACTATACTTATAAAAAGTGTTCGGACTTTTGTTGCCGTAGTGTGGGGTGCTATGAAGCCCCTGGCAAACAACAAACATACTGAAGTGTATGGGTGCTACCTGATAAAGTTACCAGAAAAGACAAAACAGGAAGAAAAAGAAGAACAAGTGATAAGCTAGGGCCGTAAAATTTGAGCCGCAAACTGTTCTTATTATAATTTCATCGGTGCGTTAAAGCGCGTTTATACAAGTAATGCAATAAGTAGGAGGCTAGTTACTATGCCCTAACCAAGGGAGAGCTGCACGTGGGTCCTGAAAAATAGGTTGAGTGATCGTTAATGAAACCACCTAGAGAAGTCCCCCATAGGCATGTGCTTCTTGCCGCCTTGGCGTGTTTGCCCTTCAAGAGTATCGATGATCAGGCCATCAAATGGGGCCTGCGGGATTGAAACCTGAAAAGGAAACGAATAAAAGTGAAAGTATGTGTGTATCCGATGTCGGTTGGGCCGTGCTGTGGATCACAAGCTAGCTATGCCTTCGTCGATGCCCATGGAATTTTGAGTGTGTAGTTATGTACGCACGGTGTGAATGCCACCACTTGATCGGGATTGAGATGGAGGCCGGATTGCTAGTCGAGCTCCTGACGAACCAAGTTGTCCTGCTGCAGGGTAGTTCGGATCCTCTTGACGGTGTCCGTGGGCTCGGCAGCCGAATGAAGGTTCTGCTTGAGAAGGTCGCTCTGTACTTCTACTGCTAAGGCAGTTGTGTGCTCTTCTGTACGGAGGGAGCGTTTCATATTTCCATTGACTATTATGATGCCACGTGGGGCGGGCATCTTGAGGTTGAGATAAGCATAGTGTGGCACTGTGTTAAATCGGGCGAATGCGGTTTGTCCGAGCAGCGCATGATAGCCGCTGCGAAAGGGGACGATATCGAAGATTAACTCCTCACTTCGGAAGTTGTCCAAAGATCCGAAGACAACCTCTAGTGTGATTGAGCCTGTGCAGTGGGCCTCTACGCCCGGTATGACTCCTTTGAAGGTAGTCTTTGTGGGTTTGATCCATGATGAATGAATGCCCATTTTGCGCACTGTATCCTGATAGAGCAAGTTGAGGCTGCGGCCACCATCCATCAGGACTCGCATCAGGTGGAACACCTCAATTATTGGGTCCAGGACCAGTGTGGCTGAACCGCCGTGATGGATGTTGGTCGGATAATCCCGATGATCAAAAGTGATTGGGCATGACGACCATGAATTGAATTTTGGGGCGACTGGCTCTATCACATAGATGTCCCTGAGTGCGCGCTTGCGCTCCCTCTTGGGGATGTGTGTAGCATATATCATGTTCACAATTTTGACCTGAGGGGGAAACTTCTTCTATCCCCCTGTGTTTGACTGCAGGGGCTCCTCGTCATCGTCCTCGCTCTGCGATCCCTTTTCCTTGTTCTCGGCATTTAACTTGCCGACTTGCTTAAAAACCCAGCAATCTCTGTTGGTATGGTTGGCTAGCTTGTCTGGGGTGCCATGGATTTGGCACGGACGGTCGAGTATGTGGTTCAGGCTGGATGGTCCCTGATTGTTTCTCTTGTACGGTTTCTTCTGCTGGTTGGACTCGGAGCCGCTGAATCCGGCGTTGACTGTAGCGTTGTCGGTATTATTACCATTGCTTCGGTGCTTGTGTCTGTTACGTCGGAGCTTGTCATTGCTGTTTTTGGCCTCAGAGGGGCTTGCCTCGCTGGCCGTATTTTTACTACGAGCCAGCCAACTATCCTCACCCGCACAAAAGCGGGTCATAAGTGTCGTGAGGGCTGCCATAGATTTCGGCCTTTCTTGGCTAAGGTGGCGGGCGAGCCATTTGTCGCGGATGCTATGTTTCAAGGCCGCTAGAGCTTCGGCATCCGGACATCCGACGATCTGGTTCTTTTTGGTTAGGAACCTAGTCCAAAATTTCCTAGCTGACTCTCCAGGTTGTTGGACTATGTGGCTTAAATAATCGGCGTCTGGTGGTCGGACATATGTACCTTGGAAGTTGTCGAGGAAGGCTTCTTCCAAGTCCTCCCAGCTGCTGATAGAATTTCTAGGAAGGCCATTTAACCAGTGCCGAGCTGGCCCTTTGAGCTTTAGTGGGAGGTATTTGATAGCGTGGAGATCATCTCCGCGGGCCATGTGGATATGGAGAATAAAATCCTCGATCCATACCGCGGGATCGGTTGTTCCGTCGTATGATCCAATCTTTACGAGTTTGAACCCTTCGGGGAATTCGTGATCCATTACTTCATCGGTGAAGCAAAGGGGGTGTGCGGCGCCTCTATATCGGGCTGCATCGTGACGTAGCTCCGATGGAGTCCGTCTATGGTTGTCGGCTCGGGTGTGACTAGGTTTGTCACGTCCGAATAAGTAGCCATCATCACATGTTGAGGAACGTCCTCGCGATCCGTAAATTGATCGGGTATATCCTGCTTTATGTTTCAGGTCATGTTGAAGGTCATATGTATGACCGTGAGCTGATTTACCTCTGCCTTTGTGATGAGGCGGGGCAGGCTGGTGTTCGGCTTGAGTTGCCGCTTTGTCCCGTCCACGTGGTGGTCAGTCAGCCGCATTGCGCGATGGTGGTATGTGTTCCGGCGCCTTGTCATCGAACTAAGGTAGTAATTTGCCCTTCGGGTAGCTTTTGGCCAGGCGCTTAAGGCCGTATTCTTCGGCTGCTAGGATGTCGGTCCATTTATCGTTGAGCAGATCTTGGTCAGCTTGAAGCTGCTGCTGCTTCTTTTTCAGGCTCCTTGCAGTGGCTATTAGTTGGTGCTGGAAGCGCTCCTGCTCAAGAGGTTCTCAGGCACGATGAAATCCTCGGTGCCGAGGCTCACCTCATCCTCGGAGAGCGAAAGATAATTACTATCCTCCGAGATGCGTGGCCTGTCTACCAGGGCTAACCTGCCCATCTTCCCGTTCGTCCCGTTCGGTAGCTACGTCAATGGGGTCTTCGTTGTCTTCGGCACCTTTCGGAGTGTTATCTTCTCCTGTGCTGGTGTTTCTGTCTTTTGAACGACGTGACTTAGGGCGGTGCCAAGGACGCCGGCATTTTTATTGTGTCTCAAGAGGTTTATTCTCGACTAGATTTTATTTGTCATCGTCGTTGGTTGTTTTGGGTGTATCCACCATGTACACATCATACGAAGAAGTGGTCGTCCAGCATCCGGTAAATGGCGGATTTTGGTCTTGCTCCTCATCAGCATCGTCGTCCATACCGTCGATGTCTTCGGAGTCGTAATCAAGTGTGTCGGTTAGGTCCTCGACAGTGGCTATGAAGTGGGTGGCGGGTGGGAAGCAAAATTCTCGATCATCAGCCCCTAGTTCAAACCGGACATAGTTTGGCTGCGAGTCCCCCGCCAAGGACAGGCTTTTTAATGTGTTTAGCACATCGCCCAAAGGCGAGTGCTGGAAGATGTCTGTGGCGCTGAATTCGAAGATCAATGAACGATCAAGTTCGGCGTCCGCGGGCTCACATGGTTCGGAACTTATAACCAGAGACGAGTCCAGAATTCCGATGACACAGATATTGTGTGAGGTTAAGTCCATGTGCGAATCCAACGCCAGGGAATCTATGGCCTCCGTGGTGGGGGTGAACCTCCAATCCTTGGATGTCGCAGTGCGCTCTGGATCTAAGGATGGAGTGATCACAGGAGTTATCTCCTGGATGCGGTCTGACGACAGATTTATGTCATGTTCGTCAAGGTGACCGGGAGCGGTCGCCGCGGTCTCGAATCCGGCGAAGATCAAGTCTCCACGGATGTCCACAACATAGTTCATACTCCCAAATCTGACCTAATGGCCAGGGGCGTAGCTATCGATCTGCTCCAGGTGGCCAAATGAGTTGGCCCGCAATGCGAAGCCGCCGAACATGAAGATCTGCCCGGGGATGAAGGGTCCTCCTTGGACAGCGTCACTATCGACGATTGAAGGGGCCATCGAACCTTTCGTCGACGGCACAGTGGAACTCTCAATGAAAGCACTAATGTCGGTGTCAAAACCGGCGGATCTCGGGTAGGGGGTCTCGAACTGTGCGTCTAAGGTCGATGGTAACAGGAGACAGGGGACACGATGTTTACCTAGGTTCGGGCCCTCTCTATGGAGGTAATACCCTACGTCCTGCTTGATTGATATTGATGAATACGAGTATTACAAGAGTCCATCTACCTTGAGATCGCAATGGCTAAAACCTAGAAGTCTAGCCTGTATGACTACGGTAATGAGTATCTGTCCTTTCCGGACTAAGTCCTCCGGTTTATATAAGCATCGGGAGGATCTAGGGTTACACCAGGTCAGTTACAAAGGAAAGAAATCTACATATTTGGTAGCCCAGCTTGCCTTCCACGCCAGGGAGAGTCCCATCCGGACACGGGTGCAGTCTTCGGTCTTCGCATCTTCATAGCCCATCAGTCCGGCCCATGGCTAACAGGCCGGACGTCCGAGGACCCCTTAGTCTAGGACTCCCTCAATGGATACCCTCCTAAAACCCTCGATGCTCGTTATGTGAAAAATATTATGCACTGCTTTGATAATCCCGAGAAAACCCCATTTACCTTGATAATGGGAGTAACGTTGGATCAACGCGAATACTTTCGGGATTATCACTTGACTCAAAAGGGAAAACTTTTATGAGATCAAATTGAAATGTTGCAATGGTATGCTTGGAATTTATGCTTGAGATATGATTATACTTGTTGCTTTAAGATTGAGGTTCCACACCTTCCATATTCATGCGAATTTAATGATAATGAAACCATGGCTTCTTATGCTAGAGTTATATATGATTATTATGATGTGGAACAAATAGAATAATTTGTTGCTTTTAAGGGTGCTTATGAAATTGAATCTTTGTTTGAAAAGTTTAAAGATTTTGATGATTCAGTTTATAAACCTGAAAATCTTGCTATCCTTAAATATTGCTATGATAATTATAAATACAATTATGATATTGATGTATTTATTGAGAATAACTCCGCTGTCCAAGAAAAGACTAATATTTTGCAGGAGTTTATGGAAGAAGAAATTGAAGAAACTATGAGCTCAGTGGATGAAAAAGATGATGAGGAGAGTGAATAACAAACGGAGGAACAACGGATTAGCTACCCGTTCCCACCTTCTAACGAGAGTAACTCTTCAACTCATACATTATTTAATGCCCCTTCATTCTTACCGAAGGATGAATTCTATGATAATTGTCATGATCCCATTGATTCATTTGAAATATCCCTTTTTGATGAACCCGATGCTTGCTATGCTTGTGGCCATGATGCCAATATGAATTATGCTTATGGAGATGAACTTGCTATAGTTCCTTATGTTAAGAATGAAATTGTTCCTATTGCACCCACACACGATAGTCCTATTATATTTTTGAATTCTCCCAACTGCACTATATCGGAGAAGTTTGCTTTTATTAAGGATTACATTGATAGGTTGCCTTTTACTATTGCACATGATGATTTTGATGAATATAATATGCATGTTCTTGCTACTCCTACTTGCAATTATTATGAGAGAGGAACTATATCTCCACCTCTCTATGTTTCCAACACGGTAAAATTGCAAGAAACTGATTATGCTATGTATTGGCCTTTACTTGATCTGCATGAATTGTTCTTGTATGACGTGCCGATGCATAGGAAGAGAGTTAGACTTCATCATTGCATGATTTATGTTGCTTTGTGCTCACTACTAAATGCCAAATCATTGTTAATTAAAATTGGCTTTGATATACCTTGGGATCCGGGTGGATCCATTACTTGAGCACTTTATGCCTAGCTTAATGGATTTAAAGAAAGCGCTGCCAGGGAGAAAACCTGGAAGTTTGAGAGAGTCATTTATTTATGTTGGGTGCTTTCATAAAGTTTAAAATGAAAAAATATTGAGGGGAACTTAAAAACCTTTTTCACAAAAAGAGAAGCGATTGGAAGTTATGGATTGGAGAAGTGAGGGTCGACCTTGAACACTTGTGTTCATGCTCATGGAAACAATGTAGAATTTTTCATGAAGATTCTCACAAAAATAATTATCCCCTTGTACAATTCCATTGTATTATAAAATAATGTGCCAAGGTTTGCCTTTAGGATGATTAGATTGCATGTTTTGTTTGTGCGGTGCAGAAACAGAAACTTTGGCTGTCGCGCGTGAATTTTCATTTATTACTAGAAAGTCAAACGTTTCTGAAACTATTTGCATAGTATTTTTATACAAATTTATTGTATCCTAATGTTTCAGAATTTTTTTGAGTTACAGAAGTATGGTGGATGTTCAAATCTTTACAGACTGTCCTGTTTTCATAGATTGGTGTTATAGCTTCATTATTTGCGTATGTTTGAATTTTTGTTGAAGCCTCCTTGATTTGGGGCCATAGAATTGTGATAGAATATAATGGGTAATGTTTGTTTATAATTATACAATAATGTAACAGCAGTACATGATGGGATTTCATTGCCATATTCACTAACCCCACCACTAAAAGTTCGGTTAAGTTTTGTGTGGATGAAGTGTTCGAAGATCGAGGAGGTCTTGACGTGAGGAGATGGAGGAGAAGCAAGAGCTCAAGCTTTGGGATGCCCAGGGCACCCCAAGTAAATATTCAAGGAGACCCAAGCATCTAAGCTTGGGGATTCCCCGGAAGCCATCCCATCTTTCTTCAACAAGTATCGGTATGTTTTCGGTTTCGTTTCGTTCGCGTGACATGTGCAAATCTTTTTTCTTTTAGTTTTCATTTTTCTTTTATGCACCATGCTGGTATGAGATAGTCCATGGCTGATTTATAGAATGCTCATTGCACTTCACTTATGTCGTTTGAGTATGGCTTTATAGAATGCTTCATGTGCTTCACTTATATCATTTGAAGTTTGGATTGCCTGTTTCTCTTCACATAGAAAACCGTTGTTTGAAGAATGATGTTTTTGTAACATCCCAATTTTCAATTTGGATGTTATACATAGGTCATCATATGCATATCATATTTTTTTTACATTTTTGGTTGTGATCCTAGAAATCTTAAGCAACTCAAGGACCCAAGGAGAGAGTTGGAGATTTCACAAATTTTCATATTTGAATTTTTCTAAAATTTTAAAAGAGGATCAATTTGATTTTAATTTTTTCTCTCCAATTACTTCCAATAATAAAAATAAATGAGAGAATATAAAATGACTTCTTCACAAGAGAGGAATATTGGAGAAGAAATTTTAAAATCAAATTAATAGTTTATTTGCATTTTATTTGAATTAGAAAAATATGCATTTTTGAAAATTGCATCTCAGGCCAGAAAAATGTTCACTTTGTCCTAAATATTAGGTTTGGACGGTGAAAATTATTTCTGGTATTTTTAGTATTTTTTTATATTCTATTAGGATTTTTATTTTGGGTGAAATTTATTTTTTTTATAAAAAAAACTTCGTCACCCGACTGGGCCTAAGGCCCAGCCGAGCCGTCCCACCGCGCGCCGCCTCCTGCTCGGGAGAGTCCCGCCGCCGCCCAACTCGCCGGAGTCCGAGCCGGACTCCGGGTCCGCCGCCGCCTCGTGCCTCCTTCCACAAGAAGCCCCCCGGCCCCTTTAGAAGCCGCCCCAGCCCCGCCGCCACCCCAGCCACCGCCGCCTCCCTGATGCCGCTGCCGCAACGCGCCGCCCGCATCC
>NC_057812.1:311990941-312005941 GCF_018294505.1 Triticum aestivum
CCGCTCGTCGCCCGCAATCGTGTCCCGCGTCGCGCCGCGCCCCGTCGCTGCTGCCGCAGCGCTGTCGCCGCACCCCGCCTCACCGAAACCCGCCGCCGATTTTCATCGGTTTTTAGGTAAAACCTAGATCGGTTTTTTTGTGTTTCGACGGTTTATTTTTTTCGGTTTTTCGTTTCAGTTTTAGTTTATTTAGCGCATGTTCACCGGTTAACTTCTGTTAACGAACGGTTTTCGTTCCTTAGTCTCTGATAGCGGACATTCGTCTAATAGATTTTTCTTTTTAGTTTTATTTTCAGCCAGGGACCTATCTGTGAATACTTTTATCACAGATTAGTCCCTGATCTTCAAATCTTCGTTACTTTTTGCTCATTTATCCAAATCCAGTGAAACCAACGCCTAAATCTTTGTATTGTTCCCCTCTTTCCAGATAACCAACTTGAACATGGTTTTGAAAATTTAAAATTTGATTTCAAGGAGATTTGAATTCGAACTTCTTTTGATCGCAATTTAAGTTTCGTAGCTCCGATTCAATTGATTCTTTTTGCAAATCAAAGTTCTTCAGTTGAACTTTCAGTTTAGATCTTTTCTCTTTAGTTTTACCCTTGCATCTTATGCTTGAGTGCTTATGTATGCTATTGTTTGTTCACAGTAGAGTTTTCGGAGTGCGAGGCTTGCTACTACGAGTCACTAGGGTTTTCAGATCGTCAGCAAGGCAAGTATGTAACACCCATGATGCGGCTATATCTCCCACATGTCAGAGCACGACTTAGAGGCATAACCGCATAGTAGTCATGTCTCAAGAGGGGTAATCTTTACACATCCCATGTACTGAATAAGAAAGGGATAAAGAGTTGGCTTACAATCACCACTTCACACAGTACATAAATACAACATTACATCATCCAGAATACAACCAAGGTCCGACTACGGAACCAAAATAAAGAAAGACAACACCCAATGATAGATCCCCGATCGCCCCAACTGGGCTCCACTACTGATCAACTGGAACGAAACAACACAACGAACACGATCTTCATCGAGCTCCCACTTTAGCTCGGTTGAGACATATGCACTGGTATCATTGGCACCTGCAACTGTTTGGAAGTATCTGTGAGCCACGAGGACTCGGCAATCTCACACCCGCGAGATCAAGACTATTTAAGCTTATGGGTAGGAAAGGGTAGTGAGGTGGAGCTGCAGCAAGCACTAAGCAAAGATGGTGGCTAACATACGCAAATAAGAGCGAAAAGAGAAGCAAAGCAACGATCGTGAACTAGAAGTGATCAAGAAGTGATCCTGAAACTACTTACGCACAAACATAACTCCAAAACCATGTTCACTTCCCGGACTCCACCAAAAAGAGACCATCATGGCTACACACGCGGTTGATGCATTTTAGTTAAAGTTAAGTGTCAAGTTTTCTACAACCGGGTATTAACAAATTCCCATCTGTCCATAACCGCGGGCACGGCTTTCGAAAGTTCAAAACCCTGCAGGGGTGTCCCAACTTAGCCCATCACAAGCTCTCACGGTAAACGAAGGATATTCCTTCTCCCAGGAAGACCCGATCAGACTCAGAATCCCGGTTACAAGACATTTCGACGATGGTAAAACAAGACCAGGAAAGCCACCCGAATGTGCCGACAAATCCCGATAGGAGCTGCACATATCTCGTTCTCAAGGCACACCGGATTGTCCAAGATTCCGGTAGGCCAACCCAGAGTTGCCTCTGGTGGCCACCGGCTGCTGACAGGTTGGACCAACTCAGAGGAGCACTGGCCCGGGGGTTTAAAATAAAGATGACCCTCGGGCTCCGAAAACCCGAGGGAAAAAGGCTTAGGTGGCAAATGGTAAAACCAAGGTTGGGTCTTGTTGGAGGAGTTTTATTCAAGGCGAACTGTCAAGGGGGTCCCATTCCCCCAACCGCGTAAGGAACGCAAAATCAAGGAACATAACACCAGTATGATGGAAACTAGGGCGGCAAGAGTGGAACAAAACACCAGGCATAAGGCCGAGCCTTCCACCCTTTACCAAGTATATAGGTGCATTAATTAAATAAGAGATATTGTGATATCCCAACAATATCCATGTTCCAACATGGAACAAACTCCATCTTCACCCGCAACTAGCAACGCTATAAGAGGGGTTGAGCAAAGAGGTAACATAGCCAAACAACAATTTGCTAGGAAAGGTGGGTTAGAGGCTTGACATGGCAATATGGGAGGCATGATATAGCAAGTGGTAGGTATCGCGGCAGAGCAATAGAGCGAACAACTAGCAAGCAAAGATAGAAGTGATTTCGAGGGTATGGTCATCTTCCCTGAGATCCTGCAAGGAAGAGGAACGAGTCCATGAAGAAGACAAACGGACGAAGTCGAACGAATCCTCACAAACGCGACGTTATCGGAACTAACCCGAAGAAGCAACACCGGAAAGAAGCAAACAACATAGTAAACAACCATCACATAATCATGGAATGATGCAGAAGCAAGTATGATGCATGTCCGGTTTAATGATGCATGACATGGCATAGCAAAGTGCAACAAACAAAACTACAAATTAAGTGGAGATCAATATGCAATGAGTTGCATATTGACGGAACACCACATGGCTTATTTAGTTCTCTCCCGTCTATGTACCCAACAAAATTAAATGTCGTTAAACATGGCAAGAGGAGAAGCATAAAGAAATTGTCTATTTAGGCAAGGCTAAATGAGGCCGGAATCATCACGCAACAATTCCGGTAAAACCTCATGTGCATTAGCAATTTAATGCAATAGCAAATTAAACATTTTAAAAGTTGTTATCATGATGCGGATGACATGTTCAAGTTTATGCAATTTTTATGAAAATGTTGACATGAGCATTATGAAGCATTTGTCATCATGGCGGAAACGAAAGGGGTGCCACGGCAACGATAATGAAAATGATGCCAAGGCAACATTCCGGGTTCCGGTAACTCGATTGAGATGCCGATGCAAAAGAGAGTGTGACGGGAGCAGAATAACTAGAGATGGTGGGGTGATCCGGGTTACCGGGTGTCCCACGTATCGGTAACATGGAAAACAAGGAACGCGCAAAGAACAACTCGGACGCGATGCAACCACAAGGATCTCATACAACACACATGCATACGGTCCACAACGTCGTCTCGGGGTTATACCTTCGAAGCGTGCAAATGGAACGGTTCTTGTACGGTGCAAAGTAGAGGAAGTAGACGTTCTCTTGGCGACGGTAGTCATTCCCGTTTGTTCGGAGAGGTACTTGATGACTCCAAGTCCTTCAGGCGAAGTGCACGTCGACGGTAGTCGTTCTAGGTAGGAAACGGTAGCTAAACACGGTTCGTAGATGTTCATGTCGTCGCAGTTATTTGGGTTTTGGAATCATGGTAGTCGTTCACTTGACGGCGGTGAACGAACTTGGCGGTCCTCGTCGTCCTGGTACTTGGCGTCCTCTCAGCCTTGACAGTGATGAAACGAAATGTGATGGTCGTGGTACTTGGCGAATCCAGGGAAACGGTAGCCGTACACGCATCGGAGAGGAACTTGACGCATCAGTGGACTTGGCGATCTTGATGAACTGAAGGGGCATCGAGGGATTGCACGGCTCTGCCTCAGTAGGTCACCGGAGATGAATGGAGGCAACTTGAGCTGCTGGTTGTTGGTGCGTGGCCGAGCCGCGGCTAGAAGAAGTGGCCGGCGTCGGCCTTGGCCTGAAGCAGAGAAGCGGCGGCGCACACAGTGAAGGCCTGTGAGGGGCAGGAGATGTCTGGGGTTCCTTGGCGCAATGGAGGCGGAGCAGAGGAGGGCAGCGGCGGTGTGCACGAAGCTGTAGGCCAGCATGGTGGCCTCCATGGCCGGCGGCCATGCGGGTCGCGCGAGGCAAGGCAGGCGAGCCAAGGGCGGACGCGTCGGGGTTTGTGTCGTCGGGACCCGCAGGAGGAGGCGAGGCAAGGTGGGTCCGGCAAGGGCACCGGTGGCCGGGGACGGGCGCAATAGTGACGAGGAGGCCGGGGTGCAGAAGACGGCATGGAGACGCAGAAGAGGTCCGAGCGAAGCGGCTCCATGGCGAGGCGACGGCGTAGGAGGAAGTCGGGCAGGGCTCGGCGTGCAGATGCTTGGCGGCGACCCTGGAGCCATGGGGATCGGGCTGTGAGGTCGAGCGAGGGGACGCGGGCTCCTGGTGCTGGCTGCGGGGGCGCTGTGAGGGTGTGTGTGCGCGGCGGCGCAAGGGGAGGTCGAGGGAGAGGGAGAGAGCGAGGGTTCGGTTGGGCCTAGTGGTCGCTAGGGTTAGAGCCGGTGCGGGCTGCGGGAGATGGGCCTAGGGAGGCCGGCGGCGGGGCCTTGGTGCCAAATAGGTGGGGAGAGGAAAAAAACCAGGAGCCTGCTGGGATGTTGGGCTCCTCTCTCCTCTCTTTCTTCTTTAACCGAAAAGAAATAGAGAGAAAGGAAAAACAAGGTGGGTAGGGAAAAGAATTAGCGCACGAGGGTAATATTTCTGGACTCACAAAAATGTGAGAAATTTAAATAAAATGGCAAGGGGATTTTTTGAGAAAAAAGATTTGCACATGTTGAATATAATTCGACATGTTTGAATTTTGAAGCCCATTCGAAAAGACTCAAAATGGGCTGAGATTTTAGAGGATCCTCGATAAAAGAGATGAAAAAAATATTGGCAAGTTTGAAGGTCAAACTCGAAGACGAAAAGACATGGAAAATACTTTGCACGTGTGTTATGGTTGATTCCATAAGGAGGGAATATTTATTATAGCTCCCTAATAATATTGGGAGGATATATGTTATAAAGAGAAAATCACCATGTGCATTTCCCTCGATTTAAATGGATCAAAGATCCATACAACTTATTTATAAAAGTTATAAGATTAATGATATGATGGCATGATGACATGATGCGATGCAAGAGGTGACATGATGAAATGCAACAAGCAAACAAATGACATGGCAACGTCAGCGAATAACTGGAAGACACCTGGCGCAATGGCCTCGGGGCGTCACAACACTTTACCACTACGAGAGGATCTCGTCTCGAGATCTAGGATGGCACCAGAGGGAAACGGAAAAGGAAGAGGAGAGGTACAACTAAGTTGCTTCTTTGACAAACGAGTGAAACCACGAACCTTGAGAGGCTGAACAAACTGAAAGAGAGAATACAAGGGAGATGAACGAGATTGAAAACACTCCGTTAGACACGAGGAACAAGCAACATTATGAGAACCTTGTAGGTTGAAAGACATAAAAAAGGATTACAATGGACAAGAAGTATATGCAAGCACTCCGGTAGAAACAAGATGTACAAGGAATGAGAAAAATCAATTACGACAACACTCCGGTTAACACAAGATAGAGAAGGAATAAGAATGATATAATTTGGACAGCACTCCAGCAGAAAAGAGAAGAAAACTTGATAAGATGAAAAGAAATCGAAGGGATGACACAACACTCTGCTTGAATGGATTAGCAAAGTAAAGAACATGATATTTGACAAAAATGGAATGATGGGTCGAAGAGTGAAACATCACAATGCCTCCGGAAGAAATAATAGAAGATAGCGATTAGGTAGGCCGCCGCCACATTTGTTTTTTCACCCCTTTTTTATCTACTTGCCGGTAGGTAAATTTAAATATCCACCGAGGCGTTGCTCTGGTGTTTGGGTGCGGCAGGATTTTTAATTTTTTGATTGACGGGAGCAGGCGCGGCAGGATTTTTAATTTTTTGATTGACGGGAGCAGGCGCGGCAGCAATTAGTCACGATTACTCCGCCTGTACACACTCCTCCCTGATGTGAGAAGTCGTCGACTGGTGTTTTACCGTGGTGAAAACCAAAAGATTCCCCTCTCCCTCCGCCTTTCCGTAGATTGCATTGCCTTTCAGCCGTTTCGCCCCCTTTGCTTCCTCTCCCCATTGCTTCTACCTGGTGCCATGGCGGCGCAGCAGATCATGGAGTCCGAGGTGAGGCTCCTGACATAGGAGCTCCATGCCAAGGATGCGGAGCTCAGGGCCAAGGACATGGAGCTCCGTGAGCTCAAGGAGGAGAGGAGTGCCATGCTCCTCCGTTATGTGCGGGAGTTCACGGAGCTTCAAAAGTGGCAGGCGTCCACCACAAAGATGCTCGAGGCGTCAGCGGCATTGCTGCAGAAAGCGGGAGATATGATAGGCCATCAGGGGAGCCGGCTGGACCGCGAGCGGGCCGATCGTGACGAGGTCCAGGATCGCCTCAGCCACTTGGTGAACCAAGTTGCCACGCACGTGTTGCGGCTGCGCGATGCCTACCGTCGTGCCAGCGCGACGATGCCGACCGTCGGGCTAAACCCTCTGCATGGGCATGTCCATGTCTCGGCGCAACATGACCGTTGGATGAAACTCAGACGATGCAGATCAAAGCATGGGGGTGTGTTTGGTTGCATTCTCATCTCAACATAGTTGTTTCCTCTTCGTGTATTTTTGTCAACCTACTAGTGTGGACTCATGCACTCTGCCAAACACCCAAAAGTGGGTCGAGAAGGGAACTTTTGCTCCCATCCCGTGCACCCTTCATACACCATGCCTAACACTATTCGTGCTTCATGTGGTTCATGTTTCATGGAGTACTGTAGCACCGTACTCTCCGTGCGTTGTGGACCTAGTTCTGTTAACATTGATCTCACCGTCCATTCTCGACCGGACAGTCGAAAAAGCGGTACTATGTTACATATAGGAGTAGTTGACATGCGCACAACATCATTTGTTATCGTCATATCTTACTACACTAGCAACAAGATTGTGTAGTACTGACGTATGAACCACTGCACATGCCTAGTAGTAGGAGCACTGTGTATGTTCAAGTGGCTGCCGTGTTTCGCACTCCTCCGTCGTAAGAGTGGAAACGCTTGCTGTAATCATTTTTTTCTTCTGAAAAACAGTGGACACGCTCTACCGTGCGGATCCTCCTCCAGCCATGCACTAAAGTACTCACTTTCGCCGACATGTGGGACAGCCAGCATCGGGGTCCACCAGCCATGTACTAAATTACTCTGTAGTAGAGTGATGGTAGACTACCCCGATTGAAGCGCCGCAATAATGCCCAATGAGCCGTCAAATCACAAAACCCCCTCCTTTCCAGCAGTAAGTTGGACGGACGAAGCAACCATCATTTCACTCTTCTCTCTCAGCTTCATCTCTATCCAACCCTCGCTTTTGCCTCATCTTTTTCCTCATTTCTTCAAGAAAACCCCGACCTACTTCTGCCATTGTTCTTCTCTCCCAAAGAAGGAAAGGTGAGCGCATCAATGGTGTTGATTCTGGCCAAGGCCCGGTCTTGCAACCCGGAGACCGATCCTATAACTCCCTCTCTTTTCTTCTTTTGGGTTTGTGATTATGGTTTCTTTTCTTTTATTTCTATTTGACAGTTTCTTGATGGACGCTGGAGCACCGGCCGAAGTGATGTCTATGGCTCCGGCCAAAACCGTCGACGCTCATGGTACGAAAAAGCGCAAGCACCCCGCCGAGACTACCGCAGACAAGCTCAAAGCCATCGCCCTGTCCAAGACCCCCTCTCCAGGATCCCTCATTAAGCAAGTCCAGGTAATATCTCTTCTTGACGATCTTTTTTCTCGATCTTGACCGTGTTTTTTCATCTAACACACAGTACTAGTACTAGTAGTACAACTTTCTGGGTGATCTTGCATGTGATTTTTGTGTGCCAAATGACGATTCTAAATTCCCCTTTTGACCAAAAGATGCGAGAGGTTGACACTGATTTTTTATAGATTACTTTCAACTACTCCCTCTGTTCCAAATTTCTTGTCTTAGATTTGTCTAGATACGGATGTATCTAATACTAAAATGTGACTTGATACATCCGTATCTAGACAAATCTAAGACAAGAATTTTGGGATGGAGGGAGTACTTTATGAACATCAATGGTACCTTTTAAGAGGGTATATTTGCCTCAGTAACTTGTGTTATGGATATTGCATGTAATCCCTCTACTCTCATGCCTTTGAAGACATGTTCTAGTGTCTTTGTTCACTCATTTCTGTGCGTATATGTAGTCATATATGGAGTATAATATCGAAAATCATCTTATATTTCTGAATGGAGGTAGTAATAAAATATGGTTTCTGTTTGAATTAGAACCAGGTCCGCGGTGGAGATGAAGTTCTCAAAGTCATGCCGTGTGAATTGGAAGACCTGATGATGAGTTCTACTGCTGAACTATCCAACTGCTGTGTCCTTGTCGCCACGTGTCCTGAACTAGTGTTTTCCTGTAGCATTGTTGTCAGGCGTGTTCTTGAGGCTGTACTTGACCACAACAATTTCCTGACTGTGCCTTCGATTACGAAGGGTGTGGTTCTTGTAAAGCTTCCGAACAAATCTGATGCGGCATGTCTTCATCATCATGTTTATGAGTGGAAAGACCACTCTGTTAGGTTCTCCAAGGTTGACAAGATGGTGATGGTGCATGTAGACATCTCACACGAAGTCCATGGCCTAGTCAGTTATGCGGGGTTCATCCCGTAGGTCGGTGGCAAAAAATAGTCTGCAGAGTTTAGTTAGTGCAATGCTTGTCTGTAGTAAGTATTAGTGTTCAGTACTTGATTTATGTTTGTGAACCCTCTATTGTTTATTAGTACTGCCGCTTTAGGTGTGCGGTCAGTCCTGAGAACGGTCTATGTTAATGTCTGTCCACTCAATTCGGTCTGTGTATTTTGAAGTATCCATATCATATTTTTTGTGAGGATGGTGTATCAATTATGGTTATACTCCAATATATGTATGCATTGCAGGGTTTATCGCACCCACCAGGATTTCCAGCCCCATGGATGTTCGGTCCATACGATTTGTCATGACCTTTGGACTGTCCTGCTTGTGGGAGTAGGCGGGGCCCCTGCATGCCACGCGTAGTTGAACGATCAATCTTCTATTTAGTACTTCAACATAGTGATTTCCTGGTAAGGATTCACTCGTGTCACATCAAGTAAATCTTATTGATTTACTGTCTAAATCTCATTGATTTAATGTCATGTTTTCTTTCTTTTCCTGCAATTTTACGATGCAGGTTTTGCCATGTGACATTCATCACAGAATAAACCGTTTGGTTTGCTCTACGATGGCTATTTTTGCAGGTTTCACTTCTTATGTCATGTCAGTAACGAAGGCACTGTCCATCACTTATATTACTGGAAAAAATTGGATCAGTCTGTTGTCTGAGCACTACTAGGAAAAGGGCTATAGATGGAATTGACACTAATGGCGCACCAGACATGTGGTGCGCCATTACTATATACTAATGGCGCACCATGTGTTGGTGCAGCATTAGTGTGCAAATACTAATGGCGTACCACATCCACGGTGCGCCATTAGTAAAAAAATATTTTTTTCAAAACTACTAATGGCGCACCATGGGAGTGGTGCGCCATTACTAGTTCAACTAGTAATGGCGCACCACATCCACGTTGCGCCATTAGTAATTTTTTTTCAAAACTACTAATGGCGCACCGTGAGAGTGGTGCGCCATTACTAGTTGAACTAGTAATGGCGCACCATGCCACGGTGCGCCATTAGTAACTTGGCCCAAACATTCGCCCGAATGCACCCCCCCTATGGACCGCCTTTTCAGTTTCAAAAAAGTAAAATAAAATGATAGAAATGTCAAAAAAATAAAAGAAAATAAGATTCCCATGTAGTGCGCCATTAGTAAAAAATACTAGTGGCGTGATACTAATGGCGCACCAGTGATGCGCCATTAGTAGGCAAAACTGGTGCGCCATTAGTAGCCCTTTTCCTAGTAGTGGAGTACAAGCTGAATCCCTATGATGAACTGCAGTTTGGTTTAACAAAAATGCCACAATTAGTCCTTCTTGCGTTTAAAAGAAATGAAGAAAAAGACTGGATCACGGTCACGGATCCTAGTCAAGTTAGAAAGCTGATCATAGCAGACCAGACACGATCGCCGCTGTCTCACACAGATCGAGCACCGACAGTTGCTCTTGCACTTACAGCGGCAGCAGCTTAGTCTGATACAGCTGAGGATTGGGCACCGACCGTGTCAGCGGATCATTCTGATCTACCGGAGGATCGGGCATCGACACCGGCACCAGCTCTACAAGGAGTACCATCTCCGGCAGCATCAGCGGCTTCGGCACCTGCACCAACACTTGCACTTGCATCTTCTCCGGCCCGTGCAGTTGCACCGGCAATAGACTGGGCTGCAGTTTGCACTTCATATACCAAAGTCCTTACAAAAACCGACTTGTCCACCTTCTTGGTAAGCATTGGCCGCCCAAGTGCTTTGTTCTTTTTTCTTTCCATGTTGTTTCACATGATTCACTGTGTTAATCTAACTGTTTGGGTATGTCTTCTTGTTTGCGAACAGAGAATTCCTAGAGCAACGAGGGAGTCGTTCAACAATCCAGGCGACCGCGGCCAAGTTTCTCTTACCATGCGCAGCCTTGCTGTGAATGAACCTACTCAATATATTGTAAGTACAAAGGATGGTCGCATGATGATTGATGCTAAAGGGTGGTCAAGGTTCAAATCTAAATCATATCTTGCGGTAGGGGATGATGTCAAAACTGAACTTTCTCGGCAAGGAGAGCTGGTCCAATTCAACTTTGAAATTCTTCAGTAGCCGCACACAACTGCCTAACTGATCTATCCTCCGAGAGATTTTGATGTAATAATCTGGCATGGTGAAACAAGTGTCCTATGTGTGTAAGTAGTACGATAGTATTATTTATCACATGGTATATCATTGATAGAATTGCAACTCTGATTGCTGGTTAGGAACTGTCGTTCGATTTCATTCCAACAACTGTCGTGCTTTATTCAATTTTGTGTATTCGCCTTGCGACAGCATCTAAAACCAGCGCCGTACCGATCGCTTGCAATATGAAAAGCACTGAGGTAGAACACATGGGCCCCCAAACATGCAGGGTCGGCCTGCGGCCCAAAGTCCAAAACCTGGTTTCGAGTAGCACTAGCTCAGTGCAGAAGTGGCGTCCTCCTCCTGCTGTGGGTTGGGTGAAGATGAATGTTGATGCTGCGTTATCTCACAATGGTGAAAGAGGAGCCCTGGCAGTTGTGAACTGGGATCATACAGGCTTCTTCCTTGGAGCATCGGCACTGGTTTGCAAAAGTGTTACTGATCTAGAGATCCTAGAGGCAATGGCATGTTGCGAGGCGCTATCTCTGGCTCTTGACTTAAACCTGCAACAAGTTCAGATTAGCACTGATTGTTCAGCAACAGTCAAGCATATCGGAGAGGCATACTTGGGGCCCAGCAAAGTTATTATGGACGAGATCAAGATGAAGAAGAATATGTTCCAAACCATGGAGATCATACATGAAAAACGCGAGTGTAATGTTGAAGCGCATGTGCTCGCAAAAGCTGCTACTTCTTTGCCCTGTGGACGCCATCTTTGGCTCACAGGAACCCCCGAAATTATTTGTATACCTATGACTGTTAATCTTCAATAAAGCAGCTTTTATCCCTCAAAAAAAACATCTAAGTATTATATTCTCAGCTGAACCCCCATAATGCCCGTGCGTTGCAGAGGGAGTATTTTTCTCGGCAAGGTGAGCCTGTGATATAAAAGATTTGTATATTTCTTTACAGAGGGAGTATCTCTCTGTCAAAAAATATATTTATGTGTAACCAGTTACTCCTGTCTTTCTACTTCCTTTCGCTGATATGTGGGGCAACCGGCAACGGGGTCCACGTGCCATATGCACAAATTAGAGTGCACAACTTCACGGTAGACACACCCCGGTCATAGCGCCACAGTAATGCCCAATGAGCCATCAAATCACAACCCCCCCTTTCCAGCTTTAGCAATAAGCTAGACGGACGAACCGACAATATTTCACTGGGCCTGAATCCCTTTCTCCCTTGTCTACTTGTTCAGAGAAAACCCCCTCTCGGCGATTGCATAGGGTTTTCTCATGGAGAACCAGGTACGAATTCTTCATCCATCCCTGATAAACCCAAGTCCCTTGGTCGCAGGTAATCCTAGGATGGCAGCCGCCGCCGTTGATGCATTTTTCTTCCTACTAAATCTAGTGTGTTTCATTTGCAGTGCCCAAAGTGCAAGTACCCTACAGGTTTCTACACCCTCGGCGAGACGCCACACTTGTTCCTTCTCATCCTAACATAGCATTTTGAAACGCGCACAGTATGTTCCTAGAATCCTCTTTTCTATCCGGGAGGGTGGGGTTTTTTTGAACATGCTGTGTTCTCATATTATTTTTCCTGCAGTGTATTATTTGCTCTGCCAGAACACATGTACTCAAGATGCTCGGCCTTGCCATAACTGAATACACTAGTTTAATGGTCACAGTGAAGACAAGCCATGGATATAAGTTTCGAGTTGGGTTCATGAACCAAGAAGATCGCTGCTTTTTTTATGGCCGAACTTGGATAAACTTTCTCAAGTGTTACGGACTGAAAGTTGGCACACAAATGTTGATGGAAATAGCAAAACCTGGTCTCATCTTGTGACGCCCCCGATTCAATCGTACACTAATCATGCACGCAAATGTGTACGATCAAGATCAGGGACTCACGGGAAGATATCACAACACAACTCTAAAACATAAATAAGTCATACAAGCATCATAATACAAGCCAGGGGCCTCAAGGGATCGAATACAAGTGCTCGATCATAGACGAGTCAGCGGAAGCAACAATATCTGAGTACAGACATAAACAAACAAGTAGCCATAGATGGCTAACATAAACTGGGATACAGATCAAAAGAGGCGCAGGCCTCCTGCCTAGGATCCTCCTAACTACTCCTGGTCGTCGTCAACGGGCTGCACGTAGTAGTAGGCACCTCCGGTGTAGTAGTCGTCAGCGACGGTGGCGTCTGGCTCCTGGGCTCCATCGTCTGGTTGCAGCAATCGAGTAGAGATAGGGGGAAAAGGGGGAACAAAGCAAACCGTGAGTACTCATCCAAAGTACTCGCAAGCAAGGAGCTACACTACATATGCATGGGTATATGTGTAAGGAGGCCATATCGGTGGACTGAACTGCAGAATGCCAGAATAAGAGGGGGATAGCTAGTCTTATCGAAGACTACGCTTCTGGTCACCTTCATCTTGCAACAGGTAGAAGAGGGTAGGTTGAAGTCCTCCAAGAAACATCACATAGCAATAATCCTACCCGGCGATCCCCTCCTTGTATCCCTGAGAGAGAGCGACCACCGGTTGTATCTGGCACTTGGAAGGGTGTGTTTTATTAAGTATCCGGTTCTAGTTGTCATAAGGTCAAGGTACAACTCCAAGTCGTCCTGTTACCGAAGATCACGGCTATTCGAATAGATCAACTTCCCTGCAGGGGTGCACCAACTTAACCAACACGCTTGATCCCATTTGGCCGGACACACTTCCCTAGGTCATGCCCGGCCGTGGAAGATCAACACGTCGCAGCCCCACCTAGGCTCAACAGAGAGGTCAGCACGCCGGTCTAAACCTAGGCGCCCAGGGGTCTGGGCCCATCCCCCTAAACACAATTGCACGTTGCAAGGGCGGCCGAAAGCAGACCTAGCCTAGTGGCGTTCCAGTCCAATTCGGCGCGCGCCGCTCAGTCGCTGACGTCACGAAGTGCTTCGGCTGATACCACGACGCCAAGTGCCCATATCTTTCCCACGTAGTTGGTTAGTGCGTATAGGCTCGTAGCCAACTCAGATCAAATACCAAGATCTCGTTAAGCATGTTAAATATCCGCGAACACCGAACAGGGCCAGGCCCACCTCTCTCCTAGGCGGTCTCAACCTGCCCTGTCGCTCCACCACAAAGATCCACTCACGGGTGCTCCACCAGCCGACCCGTCTTTGGTCACCACATGTATCATGTATAACGTATATGGTATATACCCGTGATCACCTCCCGAGTGATCATGGCCCGATAGTATAGCACAGCAAACGGACAAGAATGTAGGGCCACAGATGAAAAATACTAGCATCCTATACTAAGCATGTAGGATTGCAGGTAAAGGTAACAACAGTAGTAGCAAGGACAGGCTATGCAGCAGTATAGGATTAACTGAAAGCAGTAACATGCTACACTACTCTAATGCAAGCAATATAGAGTAGAATAGGCGATATCTGGTGATCAAGGGGGGGGGGCTTGCCTGGTTGCTCTGGCAAGAGAGAGGGGTCGTCAACTCCGTAGTCGAACTGGGCAGCAGCAACGTCGGTCTCGTAGTCTACCGAAGAGAAGAGGGGGAAGAAACAATGAATACCATGTAAACAGATGCATATCGATGCATGACATGACAAGTAACGATGCTAGGTGTGCCCTAACGCGGTAGGAGGTGATACCGACGAAGGGGGAAGACATCCGGGAAAGTATTCCCGGTGTTCCTTGTTTTCGGGAAGAGGAGCCGGAGGGGGAAAGTTGTGAGTTCGATAGGTTAGGGGTGTGTGGCGAACGAACATGTTGCGTATCCGGAATCGTCTCGTCGTTCTGAGCAACTTTCATGTTGAAAATATTTTAATCTGAGTTACGGATTAAAAGATATGATTTTCTAAAGATTTTATTAATTTCTAGAATTTAGTTAATTATTTAATTAATTCGGAAAACAGATTAATGACATCAGCATGATGTCATGCTGACATCAGCAGTCAACAGAGTTGACTTGGTCAACCTGACAGGTGGGTCCAGTGGGACCTACCTGTCATACACTGTTTAGGTTAATTACATATTAGCTAATTTAATTACTATTTAATTAACCTAACTAGTTAATTAAATTAATTTAAACCGGATTAATTAACTTAATTAATTCATTAGATAATTAATTAATTAATAATTAATTTTATTAAATCATTTTTATTTTTATTTATTATTTTTATTTTTAATTCTCTTTTTTTTAAGGGGGGGGCCCGTTTGTCGGTGGCACAGAGGCCTAGCGGGCGGGGGCGCTAGCAGGTGGAGTCGGCGCGGGCGTCGGGCGCTAGCGCCCAGCCCGATTGGGCGCTGCGGATCCTGGTCGCCGGCCACG
>NC_057812.1:312006698-312014646 GCF_018294505.1 Triticum aestivum
GCGAGTGGCGCGGGTCGGTGACGGGGCCGGGGCGGCACCGGGCGGCGGTGGGGTTCGGCGGTGGTCTCCTCCCGATCCAGATCGGGGGAGAGGGGGGATATTTCGAGGGGAAGTGGGGGCTGTCGGTGGGGAGTGGGGGGAGGAGTGGATAAGGGAGAGGAGTGGGGGCCGACCTGGGCCGGCCTGGTTGGCCCGATGGCCAGCTGGGCCGCGGTCCAGCAGGGGGGGCGTCTCCTCCTTTTTTCTTTCTTTCTGTTTTAAATCATTCTAAATTATTTAGGCCTTTTATAAAAATGTGCTTACCTCACCACAATTACCTTTGTAATATTTGACAACCACCGAACATTTTAGTTTTAATTTTGAAAACTTTTGCCACTTGACATTTGTTTGAATTTGAAATTGACGCGGTTTGAACTAACGGACGTTTAGCAATAGTAATCGGGATGACGTGGCATGATTAGCGAGGAATTACTGTAGCATGATTATCCGGGCGTTACAAATCTCCTCCACTACAAGAAATCTCGTCCCGAGATTTAGGAGGTAGAAGGAAACAGTGCGGGGTATTCATCACGCAGGCGATCCTCGCGTTCCCAGGTGGCTTCATCTTCAGAATGGTACGACCACTGGACTTTGAGGAACTTGATCGCCTTCTGACGTGTGCGGCGTTCAGCTTGGTCGAGAATGCGGACCGGATGCTCTTTATAGGAGAGGTCCTGTTGCAATTCGAGCACTTCATGATCTACTGCTCGGATTGGGTCCTTGAAGCAGCGTCGGAGTTGTGACACGTGGAACACATCATGAACCTGAGAAAGGTTTGGCGGCAGTTCCAGTTGATATGCCACTTTTCCACGCCTTTCCAGAATAGTGAATGGGCCAATATAGCGAGGAGCTAGCTTGCCCTTGATCCCGAAGCGGTGAGCACCCTTCATTGGTGTAACGCGAAGATAGGCCTTTTCGCCAGGTTGATAGACCATGTCTTTATGATGACGGTCATAATTACTCTTTTGACGAGACTGAGCAGTCTTGAGATTCTCGCGAATAATGCGGACTTGTTCTTCGGCATGTTGGATAATATCCGGACCGAAGAGTGGACGTTCCCCAGTTTCTGACCAGTTCAGAGGGGTTCGGCACTTTCGTCCATATAACACTTCGAAGGGGGCCATCTTCAGACTAGCTTGATAGCTATTATTATAAGAGAACTCAGCATACAGGAGAGATTCCTCCCATTTCTTGCCGAAGGACATAACACAAGCTCGAAGCATGTCTTCGAGAACTTGGTTGACACGTTCAACTTGCCCTTGTGACTGCGGATGAAACACAGTACTGAAAGATAAGTGAGTCCCCATAGCTTCTTGGAAACTTGCCCAGAATCTGGAAGTGAATAAGCTGCCACGGTCCGAACTGATAACCAGTGGAATACCATGAAGTGAAACAATTCTGGACATATAGAGAGTTGCAAGCTGACTAGCAGTGATCGTTTCCTTGACCGCCAGAAAATGTGCAACTTTAGAAAGCCGGTCAATGACGACAAGAATAGCATCATTACCTTTCTGCGACTTGGGAAATCCAGTGACGAAGTCCATTTCAACATGGTCCCATTTCCATTCAGGAATAGAGATAGGTTGCAGAGTTCCAGCAGGCCTTTGATGTTCTGCTTTGACACGATAGCAAACGTCACATTCAGCAACATAACGAGCAATGTCTTGCTTCATATTAGACCACCAGAATCTCTGACGAATGTCTTGGTACATCTTGGTGCTACCGGGATGAATAGACAAAGGCGTATCATGAGCTTATTTCATAACCTTTGGAGTCAGATTCAAGTTTTCCCTCTTACTCGGTACCACTAGGCGACCTTTGAAGAATAGGGTGCCTGCATCATCCACAGTGAAGAATGAGGGCTTTCCTTCTGCGAGATAAAGTTTAATCCTCTCGACTTCATCGTCACAATTCTGTATCCATTTGATGGTGTCCACAAGATCTGGTTTCGCAACCAGGGTATTGAGAGAACCCCTGGAAACAACATGGAGGTTCATCTTGCGTAACTTCGGAGGAGGGGGAGCGAGTGCACCCGGAGGAACAATATGGAGGTTCAGCTTTCTGAACTCTTCAACGAGTGAGGGCTGAACTTTGTGAACCTGGAGGTGGTTGCAGTAAGACTTGCGGCTCAAGGCATCAACCATTACATTAGCCTTGCCTGGTGTATAGGAAATACCCAAATCAAAGTCTGCAACAGTCTCCATCCATCTCTGCTGACGGAGGTTCAGGTCTGGCTGAGTAAACAGATACTTCAGACTTTGGTGGTCAGTGAAGATCTCGCAACGATTACCGAGAAGGTAATGTCGCCACTGCTTTAGTGCATGAATGACAGCAGCAAGTTCGAGGTCGTGAACTGGGTAGTTCTCTTTGCGAGGGCGCAATTGCCGCGAGGCATAAGCAACCACTTTGCGCTCTTGCATTAGGACACAGCCTAATCCTTGACGGGAAGCGTCGCAGTAAATGACGAAGTCCTTCTTAGTATCAGGAGGAGCTAGTACTGGGGCAGAAGTCAACTTGTCTTTGAGTGCCTGGAAACTTTCCTGACATTTATCTGTCCATTGGAACTTGACGCCCTTATGCAACAGGTTAGTCAGAGGCCTGGCAATCTTGGAGAAGTTCTTGACGAATCGACGACAATAGCTGGCGAGACCGAGAAAACTTCTAACTTTCTTTACATTCTTCGGAGGAGTCCAATCGAGAATAGCCTGAACTCGTTCAGGGTTGACGGCAATACCATCCTTAGAGATGACATGCCCGAGATAGATTACTTCGGGAAGCCAGAATTCACATTTGGAGAACTTGGCATAAAGTTGATGCTCTCGTAGCTTTTCCAGCACAAGACGAAGATGTTCAGCATGTTCTTCTTCATTCTTGGAAAATATCAGGATATCATCCAGATAAACCACGACGAACTTGTCGAGGTAATCCATGAATATATAGTTCATCAGTCGAGAGAAGGTGGCTGGAGCATTGGTTAAGCCGAAAGACATGACGGTGTACTCGTATGAACCATAACGAGTCACGAATGCGGTCTTTGGGATATCCTCTTCGCGAACACGGATCTGGTGGTAACCCAACCTCAAGTCGAGTTTAGAGAACACTGATGAACCAGCCAGTTGATCATACAGATCATTTATCCGAGGAAGAGGATACTTATTCTGAATGGTAGCTTGGTTTATAGGACGGTAGTCTTGGACCAATCGGTTTGTCCCATCCTTCTTCTTGACAAAGAGAGAAGGTGCTCCCCAGGGAGAGCAACTTGGGCGAATGAAACCACTGCGAAGAGACTTGTCGATTTCCTCCTTGAGCTCAAGGAGTTCATGCGGCGGCATCTTGTAGGGTCGCTTGGCTATAGGAGTGGTGCCTGGTTTCAAATCGATGACGAATTCGACAGCTCTAGCAGGGGGAATCCTAGGAAGTTCTTCAGGAAAGACGTCGAGGAATTCACGCATGACGGGAATGTTTTCAATACCCTCGAGTGGTGCAGCGTTCAATGCATTCAGGGCATAAAGCCGTGCTTCGGCATTTTGCACCAAATGAGCTTGGTAATTAACTATTTCATCTGAAGGGTGTAGCAGATGGACAGTCTTAGTGGCGCAAACTATGGAAGCAGTATGCGCCTTTAACCAATTCATTCCCAGAATGAGGTCAATGCTACAAGACTTCAGTACGATGGGGGAGACAAGGAATTCCAGTCCTTCGATTTCAACGGGGACGTCGTTGCAAATCATGGAGGTTCGACATTGGCCCGCATGGGTGTGTACTAATAGTGAAGCATTCATGTCTTCACTTTTAATGCCATGCATGAATGCAAAATCTTCAGACATGAATGAATGCGATGCCCCTGTATCAAATAAAACGCATGCTGGTACTGAATTTATGAGGAGTGTACCCATCACAGTAGCAGGTTGGTCTTGAGCTTCGTTCAGATCAACGTGGTTGGCATGAACTCGACCATAAGGCTTGGCATTGTTGTTGCGGGGCTGGTTGCTTCCACGGCCAGTCGCTGGAAGGGCCAGCTGATTCTGGTTCTGGTTTCATTCTCTAGCACGGTGCCCTGGTTGACCACACCTGAAGCACAAGCCATTATTGGGAGTGGGAACAGGAGCTTGGGGTGGTGGAGCTGGAAGCTTTGGCTGCCTAGTTGGAGTAGGCAGACGAGGTGCAGCATAGCTCTGCCTTGGGGCAGGTGCATTTGGCTGGTACATGCTGTTGGGAATCCATATCTTGCGCTTCTGCGAGGACGGGCCCGAAGATGAGCCCGTGTCACGGTTGCGCCTGTTAGAGCTCTGGTATTCCTACAGACCAGTTTCGACATTGATAGCCTTGTTCACCAAGGTGGCGAAATCAGCAAAGTCGTGCACTAGAAGTGCGAGCTTGATGTCAGCTTGAAGGCCGTCACGGAACTTCTCCTGTCTGCGTGCATCAGTTGCAATGTCCTCTTCAGCATAGCGAGACAAGTCCAGGAACTCTCGCTGATAAGCTTCAATAGTCTTGTTGCCTTGGGTGAGGTTGCGGAACTCACGCTTCTTCCGGTCCATGACTCCTTGAGGGATGAAGCGGGAACGGAAAGCAGCTTGGAAGTCTGGCCAGGTGATGATTGTTCCAGCTGGCTGAGTACGCCTGTGGCTGTCCCACCATTGAGCTGCGGGTCCCTTCAGGAAGAAGGAAGCAAAGGTGACATAGCTGGCAGGGGCTACATCAGTAGACTCCATCTCATAGGTGATGTCACGGAGCCAGTCATCAGCATCCAGCGGCTGGGTTGAGCTGCGGTACACACTTGGGTTGAGGCGTATGAAATCCTGCAGAGTTGTTGTGTTTGGCTGCTGGTTCATATTGGGGCGAGGAAACTGAGCCATCATGTTCTCCATGAACTAGCGATTCATCTCAAGCTGTTGGATCATACCAGCCATGTACTCAGGCGGTGGTGGGAAGTTGCCACCACGACCACGACCAGCTGGTCTAACCATCCTGCTAATATATAACAGGGGTAGTTCAGCATTTGAGAAATTTGCAAAGGACAAGAATCATTCATGGTCAAACATGCATGATGAAAGCAACACGATAGAAACTACATAGTAGTCGGCATAACTTACAAAAGGGATCATGCATAGAGTTCGGTACACAGAGTTCAGTACATAGACTAAGACATCATAGGCGGCACGCAGGCTCGCTGCGAATGCATCTAACACCAACAAGCAAGCCTACATCAGTCCCACGCGGTACTGCAGAGGTAGCTGTAGCCTGAAAGCTAGTAGTGCGGCAGTGGATAGTCCTCCACATCAGTGGCCTGGGGGCCGCGGATACTCTGGTGCAGAACCCGACGCTCAGGTGGTAGAAGAGGACCCAGTGCGGGAGAGTAGCCTCCCACATCTGGCCATCCGACACCCTGGGGCATCACGGTCCTGGCTAGGTAGATCGCAGAATGCAGCAGCTCTCTGGATCGGACAAAGGGGTGCAACAGCGTCAGAGCACGGTAAAGGTGCTGACGGGTGGTGTACAACTCGTGGCAAAGAGCTCGGTTAGCTCGATCCAGCCCATCAGCATGCAGAACAAAGTTCTGATGGTAGAAGGGCTCTCGGGTGACAGTGGAGTATGCAGCAGTGTAGTAACCCTCCGCACCAACATCAGATGCGATAGCAATGTGCCTGAAGGGGGAGGAGTCCAACTCCTAATACTCTCCACGAAGACGTGTCAGAGCAGCATAAGCAGCATCGTGGACTGCCATATCGATAGTCACCCCAACACCATGTGCGGCGTGCAGCACAGTAGTGGAGTCATACTCCCGAGAGTAGAGGTGGACGATGGCACGGTACTGCTCCTGGTTAAAGTCCTGGTACTCCTCAGAGACGGTGTACTCAGGGTGCCAGCGATAACCCAGATAGGTCATCATCTCTGCTAGCACCGCAGGTGATCCCGAGGCACCAATGGCCGTCGTGTGGCGCACGACCTGCCTCGTGGGTTCCATCTGAAAACAAAGATGTTTCAAAGGAGTCAATGACAGTGTGGAAATTGTCCAAAAGACTATTCTAAAGAATAACTATGGCTTTATCCAACTTTGGGGTGAATGTGGTCACGGGATCCTAGTGTTAGTTAGTAAATTCGTTTAACCCGAGTAGAAGAAGAGAGTTCAGAGTCCCAGAGTAAAGGTCGAGGAGTAAAAGATCCTAGTACCACCCGATGGAAACGTGGGCCCGTAAGGCACACAGCCATGTTAGTAAAAGTTTTTGCAATATCTAGACTCGACTTCGGCCAAGGAGTGTGGAAGGGGGATTCCTACAGGCAGTCGGCTCTGATACCAACTTGTGACGCCCCCGATTCAATCGTACACTAATCATGCACGCAAATGTGTACGATCAAGATCAGGGACTCACGGGAAGATATCACAACACAACTCTAAAACATAAATAAGTCATACAAGCATCATAATACAAGCCAGGGGCCTCGAGGGCTCGAATACAAGTGCTCGATCATAGACGAGTCAGCGGAAGCAACAATATCTGAGTACAGACATAAACAAACAAGTAGCCATAGATGGCTAACACAAACTGGGATACAGATCGAAAGAGGCGCAGGCCTCCTGCCTGGGATCCTCCTAACTACTCCTGGTCGTCGTCAACGGGCTGCACGTAGTAGTAGGCACCTCCGGAGTAGTAGTCGTCAGCGACAGTGACGTCTGGCTCCTGGGCTCCATCGTCTGGTTGCAACAATCGAGTAGAGATAGGGGGAAAAGGGGGAACAAAGCAAACCGTGAGTACTCATCCAAAGTACTCGCAAGCAAGGAGCTACACTACATATGCATGGGTATATGTGTAAGGAGGCCATATCGGTGGACTGAACTGCAAAATGCCAGAATAAGAGGGGGATAGCTAGTCTTATCGAAGACTACGCTTCTGGTCACCTTCGTCTTGCAACAGGTAGAAGAGGGTAGGTTGAAGTCCTCCAAGAAACATCACATAGCAATAATCCTACCCGGCGATCCCCTCCTCGTATCCCTGAGAGAGAGTGACCACCGGTTGTATCTGGCACTTGGAAGGGTGTGTTTTATTAAGTATCCGGTTCTAGTTGTCATAAGGTCAAGGTACAACTCCAAGTCGTCCTGTTACCGAAGATCACGGCTATTCGAATAGATCAACTTCCCTGCAGGGGTGCACCAACTTACCCAACACGCTTGATCCCATTTGGCCGGACACACTTCCCTGGGTCATGCCTGGCCACGGAAGATCAACACGTCGCAGCCCCACCTATGCTCAACAGAGAGGTCAGCACGCCGGTCTAAACCTAGGCGCCTAGGGGTCTGGGCCCATCACCCTGAACACACCTGCACGTTGCGAGGGCGGCCGAAAGCAGACCTAGCCTAGTGGCGTTCTAGTCCAATTCGGCACGCGCCGCTCAGTCGCTAATGTCACGAAGTGCTTCGGGTGATACCACGATGCCGAGTGCCCATATCTTTCCCACGTAGTTGGTTAGTGCGTATAGGCTCGTAGCCAACTCAGATCAAATACCAAGATCTCGTTAAGCGTGTTAAATATCCGCGAACGCCGAACAGGGCCAGGCCCACCTCTCTCCTAGGCGGTCTCAACCTGCCCTGTCGCTCCGCCACAAAGATCCACTCGCGGGTGCTCCACGAGCCGACCCGTCTTTGGTCACCACATGTATCATGTATAACGTATATGGTATATACCCGTGATCACCTCCCGAGTGATCACGGCCCGATAGTATAGCACAGCAGACGGACAAGAATGTAGGGCCACAGATGAAAAATACTAGCATCCTATACTAAGCATGTAGGATTGCAGGTAAAGGTAACAACAGTAGTAGCAAGGACAGGCTATGCAGCAGTATAGGATTAACTGAAAGCAGTAACATGCTACACTACTCTAATGCAAGCAGTATAGAGTAGAATAGG
>NC_057812.1:312015042-312016385 GCF_018294505.1 Triticum aestivum
CAAGAGAGAGGGGTCGTCAACTCCATAGTCGAACTGGGCAGCAGCAGCGTCGGTCTCGTAGTCTACCGGAGAGAAGAGGGGGAAGAAACAATGAATACCATGTAAACAGATGCATATCGATGCATGACATGACAAGTAACGATGCTAGGTGTGCCCTAACGCGGTAGGAGGTGATACCGACGAAGGGGGAAGACATCCGGGAAAGTATTCCTGGTGTTCCGTGTTTTCGGGAAGAGGAGCCGGAGGGGGAAAGTTGTGAGTTTGATAGGTTAGGGGTGTGTGGCGGACGAACAGGTTGCGTATCCGGAATCGTCTCGTTGTTCTGAGCAACTTTCATGTTGAAAATATTTTAATCCGAGTTACGGATTAAAAGATATGATTTTCTAAAGATTTTATTAATTTCTAGAATTTAGTTAATTATTTAATTAATTCAGAAAACAGATTAATGACATCAGCATGATGTCATGCTGACATCAGCAGTCAACAGAGTTGACTTGGTCAACCTGACAGGTGGGTCCAGTGGGACCTACCTGTCATACACTGTTTAGGTTAATTATAGATTAGCTAATTTAATTACTATTTAATTAACCTAACTAGTTAATTAAATTAATTTAATCCGGATTAATTAACTTAATTAATTCATTAGATAATTAATTAATTGATAATTAATTTTATTAAATCAATTTTATTTTTATTTATTATTTTTATTTTTAATTCTCTTTTTTTAAGGGGGGGTGGGGCCCGTTTGTCTGTGGCACAGAGGCCTAGCGGGCGGGGCGCTAGCGGGTGGAGTCATCGCGGGCGTCGGGCGCTAGCGCCTAGCCCGATTGGGCGCTGCGGATCCTGGTCGCCGGCCACGTCAGGGGCGCCGGAGCAGGGGGAGGCCGATGTCCGGGGGCGGGGCAGAGGGGCGGGAGCAAGAGGCGCAGCCTGGCGCCGGTGCGGGGTTGCACGAGAGGGCCGTCAGCGGCCAGTGGGTGGCCGGGGTGCTGGGAGGCGGGGATGGCGGCGACCCTGGCTGGTGCGGCCAGGTGCCGGCGACGCGGATAGGCGGCTAAGGCGGCCGGTTGCGAGGCGAGGCCACGGTGAGAAGGGCGGAGGCTTGCGTCGCCCGGAACTCGGGCGTACGGGGGAAGGGGAGGAGGCGAGGCTCACATCGAGGAGCAGGGACGGGGCAGCGGGGCTCATGGGGGTTGATGGGGACGCCGACGAAGAGGAAGAAGGCCGGCGGGGATGAGGCGCCAGCGAGGTAGCGACGGTGGGGCGGCGAGCGGCGGCCACCGGGGTCGGGGAGGTGACGAGGCGGGGAGGTCGTCGGCTCCGAGGCGACGTCGAGGTGCAGG
>NC_057812.1:312016938-312021669 GCF_018294505.1 Triticum aestivum
CCAGATCGGGGGAGAGGGGGGATATTTCGGGGGGAAGTGGGGGCTGTCGGTGGGGAGTGGGGGGAGGAGTGGATAAGGGAGAGGAGTGGGGGCCGACCTGGGCCGTCCTGGTTGGCCCGATGGCCAACTGGGCCGCGGTCCAGCAGGGGGGGCTTCTCCTCCTTTTTTTCTTTCTATTTTAAATCCTTCTAAATTATTTATTCCTTTTATAAAAATGTGCTTACCTCACCACAATTACCTTTGTAATATTTGACAACCACCGAACATTTTAGTTTTAATTTTGAAAACTTTTGCCGCTTGACATTTGTTTGAATTTGAAATTGACGCGGTTTGAACTAACGGACGTTTAGCAACAGTAATCGGGATGACGTGGCATGATTAGCGAGGAATTACTGTAGCATGATTATCCGGGCGTTACACATCTTCACCGTGATCTTTCACCTCAACGTTGTTCCAATTGTTCATCCATGTTATTTTTGTATCTGGTTCTTGCTTGTTGCCTCGATTACTTCTTAATCCACCTATTCTGTCTAACTAATCACAATTTAACTTTAGAAGTAGCAACGAATCTCTCATGAAGATGCTACTTCTAACTAATATTTTCTTATAATTGGTGGCACGTGTAGGTTTTTTTAGAGTAAAGCAGTCTGCTTGTTTGTTACTCTGTAATAACTTGGCTGTTACTAATGGCACTGAAGTTGACTAGATCGACATCCACAAGTTCCTACACTTTATTGATCGTCTTGAGGTCCTTGTGGGGCGTTTCAATGGTGGAAGGCCACGTGGGATATGTGGGCCACTGCTGCACTCGTTGAACAGGTCCAACTGTGTCGAGAAACTTATGGTACGAGCTGTTTTCTGTTATATATGTTGTTCATAAACTATTGCTTATACACAGTTTTACAGTTGTGATCTTCTTGAAACAGGAACTGCTGAGTTCTATTGTTCCTATACAGATGCCTGACCATGGTCGGGTCAGACTTGCACTTGGTCACAACATGATGTTTATGTCGACCTGCTCAATTCCCCTTGGAGGTGAAAAGATACTTATTCATGGGTGGTCTCAAATAATGAAGGCCCGTCCATCTTGGAGAATAGGACAGGAGATTATGTTCATGCTTTTCCATGGCTCTAAAGCAAATATCCTGTTTATTCACCATGTTGCGAGATGAAGCCACTTTCAGAAGGTTGTGGATGTGCGGGGTGGCGCCTGGGCCTTGTCCTGGGGCTAGGCGGCCTCACCCTTGGTTAACTGTAGGCGAAGTAGCACTGTTCGAGGCGTGCTTTGTATAGTTGAACCTTTATAAGTACTCATACTGCTTTCAGCTTTGGTTGTTAAGTGCCCCTGCTGGTTTCAGTTAAGGTTGTTAAGTACTACAGTCTATCGTGTTTCTTCAGTCCTATCTTCCTCCAGCCTCCAAAACCAAACCAGCGCCGGCGGGGCCGCCTGCTTCTGCCTCCCATGGCTAGCTGCGCCTCAGTGCACGCATCGCCGCCCCACCGTCTCCTAAATCGTTAACGCTGACGTCCTCCGCGCGCTTTGGTGCGCTCGCCGCGGCGCCGCCCTCTCGCGTTGTCAACATGATCAACAAACAACAGGAATCGGCAGAAGTACGTGGAGAGGATGACAGTAGGGGCCCACCACATCAACGTATGGAAAAATAAAATGCTTCCTCCTAGTGTTTTCCTGACATCTGGGACCCACGACATTGGGAGCGTATATAGTCAATAGACAAGAGAACAACACAAGATGGGCTGACACCTGGGACGTAGCTACTCGAGCAGTATTTTTTTGTTTGGTATTGTTGAGACAGAGCAGGGTTTGAACTGGGTTGTGGCCCGTCTAGCCCAGGCTTATATTTTATGTTCACCATGTGACCAGCCCAGCTATTTTTTCTTTGTGAAAATGAGCCCAGTTTATTTTTTCTGAAGAATACCCAATCCAGGCCTACTTATTTTTCTACGCCCTGATGGTCTGCAACTCTTTCAAGACGCCTACAAATCTTGAAAGTAATATGAAATGGGTTGTAAATATAAAAACAGATGACAAATTGGCAATTACTTTATAATCTCTGAATTTTATTACATTTTCAGATTCCTATTTCACTGGCCATTAACCTAATTTAAATGTATCTTCAAAGTACTTTAAATCTGGCTGGACATTTCGTAGTTTGGAACCCACAGAAATATGCGAAATTGGCCCTGGCCAACCAAAAAACAACTACAATAAATTGCATAAGAAGTTGCCATGAGCTATATATATATATATTATTAAAAAAAGAGGGAGTGGTCTGACTTGTGGGCCTGTTTAGTTGACGCGTATGCAAGATTTTTTAGTTATTATATACATCAACAAACGATTCTAGCAGACGTAACCATTGGATGTCAATCCAACGGCTGTCGTGTTTCTTCAATCTCTGATCTTCTTGCTCCAGCCGCCAAAGCAGTGCAGGCGGGACCGCTTACTCCCGCCTCCCGTGGCCGGCTGTGCTGCTGCGCAGGCCTCAGCGCCCCCTACTACTCCCACCGCTAGCCAGGGCATCCCTCTACTCACCCACACCCCCTGTTATTCTGCGGCGACGGCAGCCTCACACCGCAGCCGAACCAGTGAACGCTCGTACTCCTCTCCGCGTGGGCATCCACTTCCGCGTCTTCCCCGGCTCCGCATCGTCCCCTTCTTATGCCTCGCCGTCGTCCACCGCCGTGGTGCTCTCGGCGCAGCGTGGTCAATGTGGTCAATGACCGACTTCCATCGGAAGAGTACTGTACGTGGAGAGGCTGACAGCTGGGTCCATGGCAGCCGCAAGGAAGTGCCTCCTTATTACACACAAAATAATTATTCCTCCACCTGACAGCGGGGACCCACCGGACGGTCCACCAGTATTTTGTGAAAAAAATCATTTCCCCCTGACTGCTGGGACCCACCGAACGGGCCACCGTATTTCACAAAAAAAACTTTCCCCCCGCTGTCAGCTCGGACCCACCAGAAGTGCCTCCTTATTACGCACAAAAAAATGAATACTCCTGCGGCTAGCTGGGACCCACCTTGGTGGGAGGCCGACTTGTGGGCCTACTAAGTTGACGGGGACGAAGGGCTTTGTCAACTTAGTCAATATGAACGATTCTAGCAACAGTGACCGTATGATGTCCATCCAACGGCCCTAGTGCTTCTTCAACCTCTGGTCTTCTTGCTCCAGCCACCCAAAGCAGTGCCGGTCGTGCCGCATGCTCCTGCCTCCCGTGGCCGGCTGTGCTACCACGGAGGCCTCACCGCCCCGTACTATTCCCACCGCTAGTCAGGCCCTGCAGCGACGGCAGCCTCACACCGCAGCCGAACCAGTGAACCCTCGTACTCCTCTCTGCGCGGGTTTCCACCGCCGCGTCTTCCCCGGCTCCGCGTCGTCCCCTTCTTAGGCCTCGCCGTCGTCCACCGCCGTGGTGCTCTCGGTGCGGTGTGGTCAATGTGGTCAATGACCGACTTCCATCGGAAGAGTACTGTGCGTGGAGACGCTAACAGCTGGGTCCATGGCCGCAGCAAGGAAGTGGCTCCTTATTACGCGCAAAATAATTATTCCTCCACCTGACAGCGGGGACCCACCGGACGGGCCACCGTATTTCGTGAAAAAAAATGTTTGCCCCTGACTGCTAGGACCCACCAGCTACATCTTCGCACGCAAGGAAGTGCCTGACAGTTGGGACCCACCTGGTCGAAGCGTACGTAGCGTTGTCATTCTGGTCGCGAACGTGTACGTACATATATACTGGTCGACGTAGACGCACGCACGTGTCGTAGTAGAGGCGCGCACGTAGCATGTACACGTACGTACAACAGCCAGGGTGCAAGAAAGAAAATACGGCCACGTATGTGTACATACGGGCGGGGTCTCAAACGACTACTCGCGCATACGTACGACCAGGGCTCATGTACATGGCTGGGTCGGAACGGAGAAACAACGTCGTCATCGTGTTCATGGGGAGGCAACGGAATGCGTCGTGTTCATGGGGAGGCAACGGAATGCATCGTGTTCATGAGGAGGCAACGGAATGCGTCGTGTTCATGGGGAGTCAACGGTATGCGTCGTGTTCATCGGGAGGGCTTGGATGGAACAAGCGATGCAAGCGAGGCCTGGCGTACCGCACAATGGAGGAAACGGACCTCCTACATTCAGAACGGGGTCCTGTTGATCAGGAGGGATCTGGCGTACCGCAAAACAGAGGAAACGGACCTCCTACGGTCGAAACGGGGGTCCTGTTCATCGGGGGGGTGTGGCATACCGCAAAATAGAGGAAACGGACTTGTGTTGGAGCGCTACGGTCGAAACAGGGGTCCTATTCATCGGGAGGGGTGTGGCGTACCGCAAAACGGGACTCCACGGGATACTGTTCATCTCCACCGTCGACCCCCTCCAGCCTCCACGAGCTACTGTTCATCCACCGTCGACCTCCTCCAGCCTCCACCTACGACTGTTCATCCACGGGCTCCTGTTCATCCAGCCTCCACCGCGCGCTACTCCACCGGCTACTATTCAACCAGCCCTCTCCACGGGCTCCTGTTCAACCACCCCTCCACGGGCTACTGTTCATCCTGCCCTCCACCGTCTACTGTTCATCCTTCCCTCCATGGGGTGGTCCTCTTCATCTAGCCCTCCACGGGGTCCTGTTCATCCAGCCCCAACCGGCTCGATCGATCGGGGTCCTGTTCATCTAGAGGCAACACCACGGGGTCCTGTT
>NC_057812.1:312021976-312025218 GCF_018294505.1 Triticum aestivum
TTAGTAGTAGTAGCGAAGGAATCGCTCGATCGGGTTCAGTTAACAGCCATCGATCGATCGCTCGGGTTCACTAACATGTAGGCTGCAGTGCAATCGCTCGGGTTCTGTTAGAGCCCAATGCCTCGCTCGGGTTCAGTTAGAGCCAATGCCTCGCACACACGCGCGTACGTGTACGAGAGAAACGCGCATCGCTTGGCCCACGACCTCCCACCGTAACCGCGAATTCCCCGAAATTTTCCTCCCCCTCGCTTCTTCCATGGTTTTTTCCGTCATGGACGGCCCAAAGAATGTCATGCAGCTGCGTCTTCGGCCCGCCTAGGACGAAAAGCCCATTTTTTATCATGATTTTTTATCATAGAAGTAGGAGCCCACCACATCTATGATGATACCGGGTTTTGTCACAATTATCGTCATTGAAGTGTCATATGTATGATAGAAAAAAATTCGTTCGGCCCAAAATGTCACGGATGTGTCTTTTTTTGTAGTGGGACGTGGCAGTCATGAGTTTTCAACCCTTGTACCTTGTTTCCATCTACACTGACTCTCCTTTTAGGGTTGGAAGCAAATCCATGTGGGAATCTCACACGTGACAGGACCTCACAGAATTATTTTCTTTTTACCTTGTCCAAGACGTACACAACTGGTGCCATATCCCGTGGTTTACCCTCATCTTGCACCTGCAAATCCTTTCTGATACCCAGGTGTGTCAAATCAATCCTAGATTTTAAGGTATCTTTCGTCTTGCCTTCAATATTAAGAAGTGTGGCGATAATGTTGTCACATATATTTTACTCGATGTGCATCACATCAAGATTATGCCGCAGATCCAAATCTTTCCAATACTCCAAGTCCCACAAAGTGGACCTGCGGGTAAACAATAATCTCTCTTCTACCCTGCCACACTTCCTTTTCCCGCTACCATTACCAGGATGGTTTCCTGGTGTAATATGCCTGACCTTCTCTAATTCCATTTGCAACTCATCGGCGCTGAGCCTCTTTGGCGCATCACGATTTTCATGATTTGCATTGAACACATGTCTTCAGTATTTTCTAGGATGCGGCTTGTCCTTGGCAAGGAAACGACGGTGTCCAATGTAATAGATCTTGCTAAGTATTGCGTATGATAGCGGATTCCTGTCACAGCGAACACATGCATTGTAACCATGTGTCGTTCGCCCTGACATAGTGCCCGAAGCCGGATAATCATGGATGGACCAAATTATAACAGCACGCAGAAAGAAATCAGCTGGTGGGCTGCCATATAGGTCTCGAGTGAGAACACCCTTCCATAGTTGTTTAAGTTCCTCCACAAGAGGCTCCATGAACAAATCAAAATCCTTTCTAGGACTTTTTGGACCTGGGATGAGCAAGGCCATCATGTAGTTTGATTCTTTGGTGCAGACATTTGGAGTCATGTTGTAAGGGATAACAAGCACTGGCCACATGCTATATGTGGCGCTCTGGTGGCGAAATGGGTTAAATCCATCTGAAGCTAAGCCAAGTCTAATGTTTCTCGGGTCAGCATCAAACTCTTTGTGTTTATCATTGAAGCTTTTCCACTCACTACCATGAGATGGATGGCTCATTACATTCAGATCTCTCTACTCCTGGTTCCTAGAATGCCACAGTACATCCTCTCTTGTTTCAGCATCATGAAACAACCTCTGCAATCTTGGTGTAATTAGAAAATGTCTCAGAACATTATGAGGAATCCTCTTCACAGCATCGCCATCTTTCCATCTTGATGATTTGCATTTCGGGCATTCACTTAAGTTGGCATAACCCTTCCGGAACAGAACACAATTATTCTTACAAACATGGATCATATCATATCCAATTCCAACTGCACGAAGGAAATTCTTCATTTTACTGTAGGTGTGTGGCAGCTCAGATACATCTGGGAAAGATTTGCGGAAAGCAGCCAACATCGCATCAAATGATTTGTTGGTCATCCGCTCAGATGTCTTCACCTGAAGAAAGGTGACCATAGCTGAGAATACTGACAGCTTATTTCCTGGGGTGACAGCAACGTTGCATTGTTCCAACATGCGGGCCCACCGTTTTTCTTATGCAGGTGAAAGTTCACGGAATGCACGAGCATTTCGTAGCATTGTTTCAATGTTGTTCAAACTCACTGGCTCCGCCACCACCACCTCCTCCTCCTCTTCCACCTGAGCATCAGGCAGATCAAGATGGTGATCTGCTGCTTCCACGTAGTCAATAACATTGACGTTCATAGCTTCACCATGATGAACCCACCTAGTATATGTGAATGACATCCCATACAAGTGTAGATGATTTTGCACACTTGACTGGGGTCTTGTAACTGAATTCATACAACTGCTACACGGGCAGAGCACATCTGATTTCGGACCACCATACTCAGCTCTGATAAAGTTCATGAAGTTTTCAACCCCTTAGACATATGCAGTGGAGAATCTTCGAGCAAAAGTTATCCAAGTCCTGTCCATCTGTTAGACATACAAATTATTTCTTCTACTAGATATTACAGGAAAAACATATATGCTTTTTTATGAAGTCCAAAAAAAATACCTAGGTCGATGTCTAAAGCTATGGCAAGATATTTGGACGAGCAGATCTAAGTAACAAAACATATGTAAAGCTAATTCAGCAAATAGATTTGAGTGCCAAATTATGGCAGGTTGTTTCAGCAGTCAATGAGGTCAAGCACACAACCATCGAACTATCGAAGGCCATCGCAGCAACAAAGATCGAGTATAAAACAGTGTAGAGCTATTTCACCTAATAGATTGGCTACTAGACCATGGCAATCTATGTCACAATAAATATATGGCAGTATATTTTAGCAACTAATCGGCCTTGGCATGCCATCTCAGCTAAGCAGATTGAGTGCAGAACAGGGCAAGGAAGCTTCTAAAGCACAACATATTGACAGTAAACTACTTCGGCAAACAGTGAGATTAACAGCGTCTATCAGCTAACATTCAGTGCTACACCGACATGGACGAGGCCTCAGTCTAGAATGCACGTACCGTGGGAGAAGCTGACCGCCGTGTGTCTCCACACGAACGTCGCCAGCGGTGGCGGCGCTGACCGCCATGCGCCTCCACAAGAACGTAGCCAGAGGTGGCGGCGCGGCTAGAGGACGACAGTCTACGAGAGCGTACTGTGGGAGCGAGAGGATCGCCAAACCGCGGTGCCGACGTATCGGCGCGGCGGGGAGGGCGGCTTTGGCGGAGCAAATGGAGTTGAGGGGGACG
>NC_057812.1:312025612-312068794 GCF_018294505.1 Triticum aestivum
TGGGTGTGTGTGGGGGGGGGGGATTTTCGCGCGGTGGGTGGCGGGAGTTTGGCGCATGGTCAGTTTCTCCAAGTGCAGTCCCACGTGTTAGTGAAGAGGCGAGCCGAAGCGCGTTCCATTTGCGTGAGCCGTGTGCAGGACTGAACGTGTGTGGGGTGCAATGCGACCACGATAGGAGTGCTGTGAGTGTACCACCTTTTTCCTTTTAAACTAGGTGCTTCGCCCCCTCAAAAAAATTGTTGCTTCGCGCGATCCATCGATACTACTACTAGTAATCCGGTAATCCCGAGTAAAACGGCACGGCCGGGTCTTTTCCCACGCGATATGCTGGGAGGTTGGCTTAGTTGGGTTTTTTAGGATGAGTAATGCTACACCTATGTAATCCCAGTTATGTAATTAATGTAATGTGAAACGTGTGAGCTGCTGATTGTAGATTGGGGGTAGGAGGGGACCACCACCATGAAAATCAGGTTAGGAGAGAGAGAGAGAGGCAATTTACGTTAACCCTTTCGTAGGTTCCCGTAGATGTAGAAAGATGTGAAATGCGTGAATGTGTAGTGGACGTACTATTGGAGTGCCTAAGATAATTTGTGTATGTATAGACCCTATGTGTTTATTTTATTCGCATGTTAGATTTGTCTCGGTTCAATAAAAAGCAGAGTTGGTGATGATGGTGTGCCTGTCATCCTGCAATATAGGCCGTCCGATCTATATCTAACGGATTGGAAGGAAACTATGACAATTTACCCGCACTCCTCTCCACATTTGCAGATAAGGCTTTCCCTCGTTCATCCTTTTCTCCCACAAGATCTTGATCTTCCGTGCAACGCATGGGCATCTTGCTAGTACTCCTACAATATGTATATTATTGTGAAAGTTCATATACACCGGCCGTGATTAATGCAAACACGGCAGATTTTCATTACATTTCGAACTTTTATAGGAGAGAAAAATAAAAGAAACCCGACCCTAAACCTATTCTATGGTGGCGACCGGCGTCCTCCATCTGCGATCTCTATGTACGGGGGCGGGGTTGAAGACCCATGAAGTGAAGGTGCGGTCTCCAGCGAGGAAGAGTAGAACACGGGATACGGACCGGCCAATTGGCACACCATGCCCTGCCACCTCCCATGCCCTACTCATCCTCGGAGGAGTCCCCGACCTCGGCAGTTCCATACATTAGACGACGGCAAGTAGGACGCGTGGCTGACGGTGCTCCCGTCATCGGCCGCCAGCGTGGCCACCGCTTGTGCGGTCGCGTCCGCGTCCGGCTACGCCGCTATTGCGTCGTGAGAGGCGACTTGAGAGAGGGCGGTGACCTCGAGCTTCATCCCCGAAGACAAGCTCTCCCGCAGAGCGTTCGCACTTGTGGTCTTAGCGGATGTGGTGCCAGGTAGGAGGACGATGTGCTATGGTGTGGAGGTTAGCTGGGTGTTGCCGCTTTAAGTAGCGCATTCCGGTGAGGCCAAGCGTCTGGGTGCGTCATTAAGTCGCCAAAGTTGGTTCCTCGGGCACCGAGCCTCTTAACGATGACATACGAACGAACAACATGAATGCGGGCAGCTGGCGCCGGCTGGGAACGCACCGCGCGACGGCGCGAGGGACGAGGGTTTTGGTGTGCTAGAGTAGTCAGCTGTGGTCGTGCCAACGTTGGAGATGCCCTTTGCTCACATGCGATCCCCGCATGTCATTGAAAAAGCACGATGACCCGGCATGGTCTCAGGTCCAGAGGATGCAGTTGGCTGTGCTACACCACTCCACGGACGCATCGCGGCTCCCCGTGCATCCTCGACGAGCCGGGTGTTGGGGTGTGTTTGGATTGTGGCCAAAGTGCACCTTACCAAAATTTTGGTCATGACCCAAATATTGGTCTTTGTTTGGATGGTTGCCATTTTTTTGGCATGCCAATGAACTCTAGCCAACTCTAGTTCATTTTTCTTGCCAATGTCGGCCAAATCATGGGCAACCAATACCTCAACCAAAATTTTGGTCATGACCCAAAGATTGGTCTTTGTTTGGATGGTTGCCATTTCTTTGACATGCCAATGAACTCTAGCCAACTCTAGTTCATTTTTCTTGCCAATGTCGGCCAAATCATGGGCAACCAATACCTCAACCAAAATTTTGGCTACCCAATGCTTTGATGGGGCAACCATGGGCACAGACCAAACATACCGTTGGTCGTGCCACAGCACTAACGCCACCCTCGGCACACTGAAACCGACCGTGTCTAGCTATGATATGAGTGTGTCGCTCACCGCGGTCGTCGTGTCCAGAGGCTGTGCTGAAGCTGCGCCCCGTTGTTGGCCCCAACGACCCACATGAACGGTTGTCGGTCGCGAGGAGGTCGTGGGCCAGCTCCTCCATTGGACTAGTCTGCGCTACGTCGTCCCGGCGGGTGTGCCCCACATGTCGGTTTCCCTGTTTTCCCGGCCATATTCGAGCATCAGTGCTCCGCGTTGCGCATTAGGCCTTTCACTATGTAGGCCAAGCGAGACAACTTATTGTTTATTTGAGCCGTTCAAGTATAATCATGTGGTGTTTGCATATTTCTCATTCCTCTCCAACCCTCTTCTGCATCGATCATGTTGCCCTCTAGTCGAGTCCATCCTCCCGCATGCCTCATTTGAACATTCCGCCGAGTATCATTCGCATGTACCCACCCTAGCCGTCTTTCAATAGATCTCTGGACCCCGAGATGAAATCGAGAGGGGACGAGTGGGGGCACGTGATACCTAAGGTGGATTCAGAATTTTGAACCGGTGATCATAGCATCCGCAAATCATATATAAAGGGTATTCAATGTTCGTTTCGTTTTTGAACGTACAATATACTCCCTCCTATCCTTTCTAGTTTACATATAAGTTTTATGTGTAGTCAAAGTATCTCTACTTTGATCAAAAAGGCATCAACATTCAACAACGCCCAATCAATATTGTTAGATTCGTACGTACTCCTAGATTTGTACTCGAGATGGTTTCCAATTTGACTATTGACAAGATTAATAGTACATGAGATGTATAATGTGAAAATTATATCATTGGAAACTCCTTTCACATACGAATTTGACCGTATGCTTTGTGTAAGTTGCATGTCATATATTATTACTCTAACATTTGGTCAAAGTTAGCCTCGAAAAACGCATTAGACCCTGTATGCTTTGTGTAAGTTGCATGTCATATATTATTACTCTAACATTTGTGTAAGTTGCATGTCATATATTATTAGTCTAACATTGGGTCAAAGTAGTATAGTGGAAGTGGATCCTCTGACGTAGGTATCCCTACCTTACCCTCCCTTTCGGTCACTTACTGGCGGACCCCATGCTTGCTAGGCCCCGCATGGCAGTTACTCAATGGGTTCGGCCATGTCAGGGGATCCTCATCCATAGTATACTCCCTCTGTTTTTATTTACTCCTCATAAAACGGAGGGAGTGGTGGTATAATAAATGACACGGGCGGGGGAGGGTGAGGGACGTCGGTTTGCTCTCAACTGCGGTCCCACAAGCAAGCGAAAACACAAGACGAAGCGCGTTCCATTCGGTGAGCGACGTGGACGGTCCAGCGTGCTGGGCTGCAACGCGAATGCGACAAGAGCGATATACCGTCAAAACCGATTGACCGGTCATCACCGGAACCACTATTCACACCAGAACCTTCGCTGCTCGGCCTACGCCAGCCACTGCCCTAAAACCACACCAAATCTCCAGCCCATTCCCCCACCTTTCGATCCCCTAGCCCGCATCAAGCGTCCCCTAGTTTGCCGGAAAGCCATGGTGCACCGCAAGATCACTTACTACAAGATGCTGACGCCGGAGCGCCGCGCAGAAATGGCGGCGGCTGTCGGCGCCACAGACCTCCGTTCCCAAGCTCGCTTTGCGGTGGGCCAATCCCCGAGTTCTCTGGAGCCAAGCTACGAGGAGGAGGAAGCCGATCCAATGTTCATGGCGGAGGTCGCGACGTAGAAGGCCCCCGATGGGTATGAGACGATGGACGTCGACTTCGTGCCGGCGTCTGAGTCCCCCATGGTGCAGGCGGACGAGCGGTTCAACATGCTGATACTAAAGGAGGACCAGGAGGCAGAGGCTCAACTCGACGCGGAGCGCACGCATGCCGCTGCCATCGAGGCTCTCCTGCAGGTGGAACCGGATGTCGTGGATGTGAACCAGGCGGCGGAGGCTCAACTTGAGGCAGAGCTCGCGGATGCCACTGCCATCAAGGCCCTCCTATAGGCGGAACCGGACGTCCTGGACTTGAACCGGGCGGCAGAGGCTCGACTCGACGCAGAGCGCGTGTCAGGACCCCGACTCAATGCCACATCGATCTAGCATGTAACACCTCATATCACTTTGCGACCTCACGCACGGTATTCCCACGGGTGTCGCCTTACCTTTGCCCGGGACCGTTTGCGTCTTTTGGCACACGTATATGATAGTGTCGCTAGCATCCATATGATAAGGAGCCCGGGCTGACATGGCTAGTCGTAAACCCAAAGTGGCACAAACTTACAGGGACAGGCATCCATGACCCAACATCGAACGTGTCGGTCATCAGCGAGTGAATCCAGGCTGTAGCACTGGGCTAGCAGGACTCCGGTGAACCGGGCTGTAGCGGGCTAACAGGACTCCGGTATTCATCGCGTGACATTTCCCCGAAGGGACAGACACAGGAACGAAGAGGGACACATGCCGGCCAACCTAAGTGTTCCGGAGCAGTAGCAAGCTACCATGGCTCGGTGGAAACACTAGGAGACATTTCCCGGTAAGAGGGGCTACTAAGGATAAACAACTAGATAGTCAGATCCCACACATACCAAGCATTTCAATAACATACACACAGTATGCCCGATATGTGCAAATACAACATGGCATCACAAGATGACTCTACGACACAAGTAATTTATTCAATAGGCTCCGAGGAGTGAGATATTACAAACACGAGTCTCATGACCCAACATTCAGAGCATACAAGTCAAGCACAAGCGGAAGCTATCATGTCTGAGTACAGACATCTATAAATGAAAAAGGCTTGAAAGCCTGACTATCTACCAGATCCTGTCGAGGGCACAAGATCGTAGCTGAGGTAACAAGCTAAACATCGAAGTCCACGTGGAACTACTAGTGAGACTGAAGTCTCTCTGCAAAAACATAAATTAAGCAACGTGAGTACAAATGTACCCAGCAAGACTTACATCAGAACTAACTACATATGCATCATTATCAACAAAGGGGATGGTGGGGTTTAACTGCAGCAAGCCAGCTTTGACTCGGTGGCTATCCTGAACTACGACTGCAAGGTAACTCTTTTGAGGTGGCGCACACGAGTCCACATATTCACCAACCAATACACCACTATGGAACCGCTCCCGTCTCCCTACGAGAACGCCATCCATAGCACTCACACTTATCTTGCGTATTTTAGAGTATCCACTTTCACTTGTCTATGAACTGATATAAGCAACCCAGAAGTCCTTTACCGCGGACACGGCTATTCTAATAGATGATGTTAACCCTGCAGGGGTGTACTTCTTCATACATGTTTCCACCACTTAGCGTCTGCACACGACATGTGCTCGGCAGACTTCAAGCGAAAGCCGACGTGGGTGTAGACCACGACCTACCTAAACACTCAAGTCTCTAGTCCAGGTTTATCGCCTATTCGGGTTCCATCCATGAGGAGATCCGGCCGGAGTTTCGCTCACAGCCCCAAACGATGTGAACAGGGTTCCCGAGATACCAAACGGGCATCCGGTACACCGTGCCACATACCTACCGCATCACAGCCCACCACTACGGTCAGCGCTGTCCACGGCCTCCAGTAAGCTACAAACACCAGAAACTACTTGCAACTCCTGGACAGAGGACTAGGGTGAATAAGAAGTCGAGCAGGGTCATATTTCAGGGCCCAATGCATGGTAGTAGCTGAATCATGGATCACAAACACAGACCTCAGTTCCTAAGGACAGCTTCAATGAGACAACCCACCATGTACTCCTACATGGCCTCTCACCGACACCTTTTACCAAATCGTGTTCACACACTTAGCTCACACACAGTAGGACATGTTCACACACCTCTAATTCATCCCGGATGAATCAGACCTGACACAACTCTAAGCAGTAGCAGGCATGACAAACAAGCATGAATGAGTAGGCACAACAGGGCTCAAACAACTCCTACTCATGCTAGTGGGTTTCATCTATTTACTGTGGCAATGACAGGTCATGCAAAGGATAAAGGGGTTCAGCTACCGCAGCAAGTAACAGATGAATCATTGTTGTCCTAATGCAGTAAAAGAGAGCAGGAGCGAGAGAGTGGGATTGTATCGGAATGAACAAGGGGGTTTTGCTTGCCTGGCACTTCTGAAGATAACATTGAGTCTTCATCAGTGTCAACGATCACAACGTCGGAACATCGTCTACCGGGAGGGAACAGATACCGGCAACAAAGAAGAAATACAATCAATGCAATGCACAATATGATGCATGCTCATGACATGGCAATATGAATGTGTTTTGAGCTAATGCAACTAGCAACAGATTAAATGAAGTTGGTTTGAATACAAGATTCAAATTCAAACTCCATATGTGATTATTCAAATGCCATTTAATTGATTTGTGCTAAACAGCAGCTATAAGTTGTTCTAACATGCATGAAAATGGTACAGATGGATTCCTTGAATTTTTCTGATAATTTTTCATATATAAATTATTTAATTTGGAGTTACGGTTGAATTTCTATGATTTTTAGAAGTTTATACAATTTTCTGGAATTTCCTGAATTAAAATAAATCCAGAAAACCTATTACTACGTCAGCATGACTTCACGGTGACGTCAGCAAGTCAATGGGCATTGTCCAGGTCAAATCTGACCTGTGGGTCCCATATGTCAGCTGCACAGTGATTTAACAGAGTTTAATTAACTTAACTAAATTGTTAGCCGGGTTAATTAAACGGTAGGGCCCACCTGTCAGTGGCCCTAGGCCTGGGTTAGCGGGGTGGTTAGGTCCTAATGACCGGCCACGCCGGCGGTTGGACGACGGCGACGACCCAGAGGGGCGGTGGCTCGCCCGAGTTACGCCAGAGGCGACGGATCGACGCGCCAAGGGCACCAGGAGGTAGCCCGTGCCTGTGCGCATCTAGGGGGACCAACGGGAGGTGCGGGGGTGGCCGGGGTTCGCCGGAATGGAGCTCGCGGCGGCGCCGGCGTTCGGGTGAATTGGGTTTCGGGGTTAGGGAGCACGACAGGAGGCAAAGAGGGGTGTTACGACCTCCTAGGGTTGCACTGAGCACGACCGCGTGCTCGGTTGCAGCTCTAGCTAACGGTGGCTACGGCGGCGACATGGCCGGCGGCAAGCAAGCTCCGGCTCCGGTGGGATCGAGGCTACAGGGCGCAATCGAGGCGGGGAAGAGAGAGGGGAGGCGTAGGAGCTCACAGTGAGTTCGAAGAGCAGGTCGGCGTGCTCGGGGAGATGGCGGAGAGGATGAATCGGACGGCGGCATCCGGCGGTCATGGTCGGGAAGAAGCGCCGCGGCATTGTCTTGGGGCATCCGGGCTTTGGTGGGTCGACGTAGAGGGGCTTGGGGTCCGGGCTGAGCTCGGGTACGCAGAGAGGGAGCGAGGAAGTGGCTGTGGCCGCGGTGGTTGCGAGCGACGTCGACGGCGACTCTCGGGTGAGAGAGGGAGAGATCCAGGGAAGGGGGTGAGAGCGCGGGAGAGTGAGGGAGAGAGGCAGGGAGGTGTGTGGCGCTCGGGGAAGGCGTCCAGAGCGTCGAGGAAGGAGAGCGGCAAGCAGGAGGTGGCCGAGGCAGCGTCGGTGCCCGTCGGCCACGCGCGCTGCCTACTGGCGCGGGGAAGACGATAGGAGGGGAGCCCCTGGTGGGCTGGGCCGGCTTCTGCAGCAGGCCGCACAGATAGGCGCCAGGTAGATCTTCTGCTCTCTCTCTCTTATTTCTATTTAATTCTGTTTTTCTATTTTCGTAGTTTGTTTTGATTTGATTTAAAAATATCAAATCATTTTATAAAATCCTGGAAACAATTATGGGTGCTTTCTGAATTATTTCAGTGACCCTTAACAATTTCCAACATTTATTTGAACATTTAAATTATTTATAGTATTTAAATGCCCAAGGTCAAATACAATAGGATTTAATTCAAAAATCCAGAATGGCCTAGAAATATGTGCATCATTGTTGGCAGGGGTTTTCACCTTTAACAAAAATAATGAACTTTCCTAAAGGGCATTCTGGGTTTATTGAAAATATTTTTATTTTGATCCTAATTGCATTTTATTTAGTGCTAGGGTTTGTCATCCCCAGTTCAAGTTTCATGAACTTTAAACATGATGCATGAATGCCTTAATGCAACTAATGACAAACAAATTCTAGGGCTGTGACAACTCACCCCCACTAAACAAAAATCTCGTCCCGAGATTCAAGCGTAGGGTAAGGTGAAGGGGAAACGCAAACTAGCACGATCTTCAGGATCCAGGTTGCACTTCAATTGAACGTTGATTCGTTCACCATCATTGTCTCGAAGTCTTGCCTTGAGAACTCCAACTATCATGACAACGAGGGGAAAGGAAAGACCCTAAAAGAATTGTTCTTCTCGAAGGTCGAACAACTCAGGATTAACTCTCGGAATGAGACATAGCAACATCTCTCGAGCTGAGAGACGAAGCACACCTCTAGCGGAATGGAGTGGAACAGATGACGAGGGTTCACTAGGTAGACAACAATTCCTCACCTAAGAGGGTGGTGAACGGTTGTCAACGTAGCGAGGAGTTAAGTTGACATGACACCATAATGATGCACCTTAGGGAAGGTGACTCGAAGATATATCCCCTCAAGTGGCAAAAAGAATTACCTTTGATTCAGAGATCATTGAAACTCTTTAAACCAGCCTAAGGCAATTCTCGAGCGATCGTTTGGAGGGGGTCGGTAGAATGGCATACTCGGACTTGGATGATGTGGATTACCTTGTTGAAGACAACGTAATGGATGAATTTGCTTACCACCGGAAATGGAAGAGACCCATGGTAGAATGGCACATTGGCGGTGCAAGCTGGAAACAAAATGCAAATGCTGGGAATGATTCTGGTAACTGGGAAAGAACCCAACAATAGAGAGTGAATTCACTGTTTGAAAAGGTCATAGCATTGCCGAGGAAACTGAGAGCAAACCCAGTTAGTGCTGATGATAACACCTAGCACTTGCGCGTGCTCTCAAGAACTTGAGCATTTCCATAATCATCAAGGTTTTATCAACATCCGTGTCAAGGGTGCTGACAACACAACGTACTACCACGATGAATACTGATGGACGATGCAGATGCAAGGGGGGATAACACTTTCTCAGATTTCACCCTTGGCGAGGCCAAGGAAATAAAATCTAGATGATCGACCGAGAGACATTTAGCACTCCGCTTCTAATGTTCTCCTTGATGTGCTAGTGTAACCCATTCATAGATATGGTTTGATATCTAGAACATCAAGTGAAAAGGTCGGACTTCGGGATCTCAGAAATCCATAGGGGCAGCTAGGGAGTAAATCCTACGAAATCCCTATGGGGAGGTGGCCAACTTCCTCAATCAAGATACTATAATAATGGGTCTTCCGGCTGGGTGTGTTGGCCACGACATCCACCTTACCGGTTATTGAGGGACCAATATTATAGTTCTTGGAAAATGTTCCAACCATCATATTTGCTTGAGATTCAGATCTGGTTGGTGTAAGGATATTCCAGACTCATCGAGTCTAGGAAGAAAAATGAAAGTTTGCAACACAATTCGACGAGATAACGTTGCGAGATTCTCGGGAAATGAACTACGATAGCAAACTCCAAAACATGAGCTGGTTCTGCTACACACGTGTGAACACGATGTCCAAGACAAACATGACCACAAAGTAGTCTTATAATAAAACACTACCGAGTTCAGGAGGGGGAACCATCAACGAGGGTATCGAAGTCCTTACATAAGTCCGGATTAGCTCTTAGGAAGGAACTCCTTCTCCTTGAACAAATCAATCAGTGGCTTGGTGTGCTAGGGATACATATAGATTGAAGGTTGCAAGTCTTCAAACCACAGAATTCTTCGCACGTGTGCATGACTGATTTGGAATGATTCCAAAGAAAGCAACATTGACTTTCTCGAATCCACGGCGGCAACTTGCATCAGATGCACATGAATTAAAGGAAGTCACTACCTTCATCCAAACATATGCTTCATGAGCTAGCATGAACAAATGCTTTCAAAAGTTTCCAACACTAGCTTAATGTTCAACAAAATCATGGAGGAGATAAGGATGTTGTCAATGGGCTCAACAACAACTCATCGAGATTTCCATGTAAATGGAATTCCATAATTATGTGAACAAGCGATAGCATTGGTCAGACCAAAGATGTAATGGTGTATGCTCGAGGGATCAACCACGAATAAGACAACATTACGAGCATTGTTGGTACTGATTTGATTTGACGATAGCCCACACTCAAATCAAAGGATTGATAAGACAATAGGTCCAGCAACTGATCACAGGGACCAATCGATGAAGATATCATCTTTCTTCAACACACACTACACAAGAATATCCCTTTGGAACGAACTAAGTTAGGCAAGCTTTTATCTTCCAATTCTCCAAGTTGTTGTCTAGCTTAACCAACTAGCTCAGGGATATCCAACACAGATTCTTGGAGAAAGGGTGGTTCACAAGAAACCAACTTGATCACGAGCTCAACATAACAGTCAGAAACAACCCGGTAACACTTCCAAGAAGACATTTGGGAAGTCACGAACCACCGGTATGTTACTAAGCTCGAGAACAATCTTGCTTTCCAGGGCAAGACGATATGATCAATAGGGCAAGGATTTGAAATAATCCTAACTCATCGATCGAGGAGTGAACCAGGAGAGTGGACTAGGTAGCACGATCAATCTTAGAATGATGATTCACTAACCATCATGCTAAGAATGAAATTATTGTCCTTTAACTACCAAACAACGGAGTTGCTAGCAGTATTGATTTCACACATCACGACTCACTTGTCGACATTCCGGTTGCATCAACACAAAGACCGAGGAATGACTAATGATGGTGAGAAGTATCACTGTGTCAAGAGTTCATAGGATGGTGTGCAATTCCCATGAAATTCTTGATATAAAGATGGTAATACTCCAAGGTAGAACAGAGCAAAAGCTGGATTGGCATTTTGATCTGCGGAGTACAATTGTTTTGACCCAATCCTAGATATGGATGAGGTACTGGAGTTTGTTTCTCCTAGTCATTCCGGAATAGAATGGCTTGACGGACCACAAGAGTAATAGGTATCGATGAACGATTGCACGCATACTCTTGACTATCAATTGATAAACGAGGGTCAGAAGACAACTAAAGAGGGACAACTCAAAGGAACATACGATTTTCTGAGTTGTGGATGCATGGTTTAGCATGTCGAACGAAGTTCAACATATTTCTTCCGGATAACCCATGCAGAAAGGTAGAACTAGCAGAGCCACAATATATAATGGAGAACTCATCAAGAATAATCCTGTTGTGATATTTCAGTTCAACGAGGAACTTCTGCCATAAGTAGTTCATGGTATTTGGAAGAATAAGATACCACGGACTTCAAGGACTATCGCAAAGGTTACTAATATCCTAAAGGAACTAGCAAACACTATCAACATGAGGTAAGTAGAGTGAATCTCGGGTTCAAAACCCAGGAATAGAATGCCTACTAACTAAATGGCATCACAGGATGCTTTCGATAATAAAGGCCAGAATCTTCACACTGAGAACACTAAACATTGCTAGATTACTAGGTGACTCCCTAAACACCTAGGGTCATAATAGTAACTCCAACATAAATGTCAAGGCAATAGAATACCTCAACTCAACAATTAGTGTGATTGAGCTGGCATAAAGGAACATCGAAACCAGAGGGAAAGGATTTTGCAAATGCATCAGACTATTTAGAAACCTGGGATGACTCGGACAACATAACGGCTGTAAATGCTCAGAAAAGATTTGAGACATGCTACAAAAATGGTGGCATAGCCACTTAGAGGCACAATATCAACGTTTGGAGATCAACAGTTAACATACAGAAGTAGTAGGAACTGAATTCAAGCTTAAATCCAACAATCTTATAAGTCTACGGATTAGTAACACGTGATCCAGATAGAAAGAAGAGAAAGCCTAGTTCCTTAACCCCGTAGAAAAGATAAGATGACTCAGATCAGAAGGGCATAAGGTATAAGGAGTAAAAAGAGCCTTACGTTCCATCCCACAATCAATTCCCTTATATAACTAAAGAATTTCTAGACTCAACTTCGACCAGTTTGGCTTGGTAATCCTACAGGCAGTCATGCTCTGATACCAACGCTGCCAGGACCCCGACTCAATGCCACATCGATCTAGCATGTAACACCTCATATCACTTTGCGACCTCACGCACGGTATTCCCACGGGTGTCGCCTTACCTTTGCCCGGGACCGTTTGCGTCTTTTGGCACACGTATATGATAGTGTCGCTAGCATCCATATGATAAGGAGCCCGAGCTAACATGGCTAGTCGTAAACCCAAAGTGGCACAAACTTACAGGGACAGGCATCCATGACCCAGCATCGAACGTGTCGGTCATCAGCGAGTGAATCCAGGCTGTAGCACTGGGCTAGCAGGACTCCGGTGAACCGGGCTGTAGCGGGCTAACAGGACTCCGGTATTCATCGCGTGACATTTCCCCGAAGGGACAGACACAGGAACGAAGAGGGACACATGCCGGCCTGCCTAAGTGTTCCGGAGCAGTAGCAAGCTACCATGGCTCGGTGGAAACACTAGGAGACATTTCCCGGTAAGAGGGGCTACTAAGGATAAACAACTAGATAGTCAGATCCCACACATACCAAGCATTTCAATAACATACACACAGTATGCCCGATATGTGCAAATACAACATGGCATCACAAGATGACTCTACGACACAAGTAATTTATTCAATAGGCTCCGAGGAGTGAGATATTACAAACACGAGTCTCATGACCCAACATTCAGAGCATACAAGTCAAGCACAAGCGGAAGCTATCATGTCTAAGTACAGACATCTATAAATGAAAAAGGCTTGAAAGCCTGACTATCTACCAGATCCTGTCGAGGGCACAAGATCGTAGCTGAGGTAACAAGCTAAACGTCGAAGTCCACGTGGAACTACTAGTGAGACTGAAGTCTCTCTGCAAAAACATAAATTAAGCAACGTGAGTACAAATGTACCCAGCAAGACTTACATCAGAACTAACTACATATGCATCATTATCAACAAAGGGGATGGTGCGGTTTAACTGCAGCAAGCCAGCTTTGACTCGGTGGCTATCCTGAACTACGACTGCAAGGTAACTCTTTTGAGGTGGCGCACACGAGTCCACATATTCACCAACCAATACACCACTATGGAACCGCTCCCGTCTCCCTACGAGAACGCCATCCATAGCACTCACGCTTATCTTGCGTATTTTAGAGTATCCAGTTTCACTTGTCTATGAACTGATGTAAGCAACCCAGAAGTCCTTTACCGCGGACACGGCTATTCGAATAGATGATGTTAACCCTGCAGGGGTGTACTTCTTCATACATGTTTCCACCACTTAGCGTCTGCACACGACATGTGCTCGGCAGACTTCAAGCGAAAGCCGACGTGGGTGTAGACCACGACCTACCTAAACACTCAAGTCTCTAGTCCAGGTTTATCGCCTATTCGGGTTCCATCCATGAGGAGATCCGGCCGGAGTTTCGCTCACAGCCCCAAACGATGTGAACAGGGTTCCCGAGATACCAAACGGGCATCCGGTACACCGTGCCACATACCTACCGCATCACAGCCCACCCCTACGGTCAGCGCTGTCCACGGCCTCCAGTAAGCTACAAACACCAGAAACTACTTGCAACTCCTGGATAGAGGACTAGGGTGAATAAGAAGTCGAGCGGGGTCATATTTCAGGGCCCAATGCATGGTAGTAGCTGAATCATGGATCACAAACACAGAACTCAGTTTCGAAGGACAGCTTCAATGAGACAACCCACCATGTACTCCTACATGGCCTCTCACCGACACCTTTTACCCAATCGTGTTCACACACTTAGCTCACACACAGTAGGACATGTTCACACACCTCTAATTCATCCCGGATGAATCAGACCTGACACAACTCTAAGCAGTAGCAGGCATGACAAACAAGCATGAATGAGTAGGCACAACAGGGCTCAAACAACTCCTACTCATGCTAGTGGGTTTCATCTATTTACTGTGGCAATGACAGGTCATGCAAAGGATAAAGGGGTTCAGCTACCGCAGCAAGTAACAGATGAATCGTTGTTGTCCTAATGCAGTAAAAGAGAGCAGGAGTGAGAGAGTGGGATTGTATCGGAATGAACAAGGGGGTTTTGCTTGCCTGGCACTTCTGAAGATAACATTGAGTCTTCATCAGTGTCAACGATCACAACGTCGGAACATCGTCTACCGAGAGGGAACAGATACCGGCAACAAAGAAGAAATACAATCAATGCAATGCACAATATGATGCATGCTCATGACATGGCAATATGAATGTGTTTTGAGCTAATGCAACTAGCAACAGATTAAATGAAGTTGGTTTGAATACAAGATTCAAATTCAAACTCCATATGTGATTATTCAAATGCCATTTAATTGATTTGTGCTAAACAGCAGCTATAAGTTGTTCTAACATGCATGAAAATGGTACAGATGGATTCCTTGAATTTTTCTGATAATTTTTCATATGTAAATTATTTAATTTGGAGTTACGGTTGAATTTCTATGATTTTTAGAAGTTTATACAATTTTCTGGAATTTCCTGAATTAAAATAAATCCAGAAAACCTATTACTACGTCAGCATGACTTCAGGTGACGTCAGCAAGTCAACGGGCGTTGTCCAGGTCAAATCTGACCTGTGGGTCCCATATGTCAGCTGCACAGTGATTTAACAGAGTTTAATTAACTTAACTAAATTGTTAGCCGGGTTAATTATACGGTAGGGCCCACCTGTCAGTGGCCCTAGGCCTGGGTTAGCGGGGTGGTTAGGTCCTAATGACCGGCCACGCCGGCGGTTGGACGACGGCGACGACCCAGAGCGGCGGTGGCTCGCCGGAGTTACGCCAGAGGCGACGGATCGACGCGCCAAGGGCACCAGGAGGTAGCCCATGCCCGTGCGCATCTAGGGGGACCAACGGGAGGTGCGGGGGTGGTCGGCGTTCGCCGGAATGGAGCTCGCGGCGGCGCCGGCGTTCGGGTGAACTGGGTTTCGGGGTTAGGGAGCACGACAGGAGGCAAAGAGGGGTGTTACGACCTCCTGGGGTTGCACTGAGCACGACCGCGTGCTCGGTTGCAGCTCTAGCTAACGGTGGCTACGGCGGCGACATGGCCGGCGGCAAGCAAGCTCCGGCTCCGGTGGGATCGAGGCTACAGGGTGCAATCGAGGCGGGGAAGAGAGAGGGGAGGCGTAGGAGCTCACAGTGAGTTCGAAGAGCAGGTCGGCGTGCTCGGGGAGATGGCGGAGAGGATGAATCGGACGGCGGCATCCGGCGGTCATGGTCGGGAAGAAGCGCCGCGGCATTGTCTTGGGGCATCCGGGCTTCGGTGGGTCGACGTAGAGGGGCTTGGGGTCCGGGCTGAGCTCGGGTACGCAGAGAGGGAGGGAGGAAGTGGCTGTGGCCGCGGTGGTTGCGAGCGACGTCGGCGGCGACTCTCGGGTGAGAGAGGGAGAGATCCAGGGAAGGGGGTGAGAGCGCGGGAGAGTGAGGGAGAGAGGCAGGGAGGTGTGTGGCGCTCGGGGAAGGCGTCCAGAGCGTCGAGGAAGGAGAGCGGCAAGAAGGAGGTGGCCGAGGCAGCGTCGGCGCCCGTCGGCCACGCGCGCTGCCTACTGGCGCGGGGAAGACGACAGGAGGGGAGCCCCTGGTGGGCTGGGCCGGCTTCTGCAGCAGGCCGCACAGGTAGGCGCCAGGTAGATCTTCTGCTCTCTCTCTCTTATTTCTATTTAATTCTGTTTTTCTATTTTCGTAGTTTGTTTTGATTTGATTTAAAAATATCAAATCATTTTATAAAATCCTGGAAACAATTATGGGTGCTTTCTGAATTATTTCAGTGACCCTTAACAATTTCCAACATTTATTTGAACATTTAAATTATTTATAGTATTTAAATGCCCAAGGTCAAATACAATAGGATTTAATTCAAAAATCCAGAATGGCCTAGAAATATGTGCATCATTGTTGGCAGGGGTTTTCACCTTTAACAAAAATAATGAACTTTCCTAAAGGGCATTCTGGGTTTATTGAAAATATTTTTATTTTGATCCTAATTGCATTTTATTTAGTGCTAGGGTTTGTCATCCCCAGTTCAAGTTTCATGAACTTTAAACATGATGCATGAATGCCTTAATGCAACTAATGACAAACAAATTCTAGGGCTGTGACAGCGCGCGGATGCCGCTCTCATCGACGCCCTCCTGCAGTCGGAACCGGACATCCTGGACTTGAACCGGGCGGCGGAGGCCTGACTCGACGCGGAGCACGCGGATGCCGCTGCCATCGAGGCCCTCCTGCAGGCGAAACTGGACGTCCTCGACTTGAACCGGGTTGTGCTCTCGTCCGTGCAGAGCGCCCGCACGCTCCGCTTAGACGAGTAGCTGGAGGCCGAGGACAACCACGGTGTGGAGACACACATCGGCAGCGACGGCTGGTTCGCGCTGGCAGCCAAAGACGACGAGGCCGTCTCTTTCCACGAGTAGTGATAGTTTTTGTTTATGTTGTTGTTTTGATGGATCTTTTGCTATGTAAAAACATATGTTTGTTGTGCAAGTTGCCTAACTTGGGCCGGTCTACCATTTTAGGCGGTTGGATGAATATCCTACGTCTCCTAACCCTTCTTTCCTTCTTCCTCACCTCTTCTTCTTCCCCAACAGACTACCGCATCGGCCGTACGGATACTCCCCAACATGTAATTGGATAAACATACTCTATGAACGAAAATTATGTGTCAGCGATAGGATGGCTGAGTTTGGTTTGTTCACATGCGACAGCACGTGTCAGTGAGGGTGTGTTCCCTTGGTTGGGTTTGCGGCGTGCAGGAGCGACTGTGTGAGGGTGCGGTGCGACCGCGACGTGCAGGAGCGACCGCGACAGCCGTGCGCAAGTGTACCTCCTTCTCATTTTGAAAACTTTAGGCAAGCTTGGCAAAAATGTGTGGCGAAGTTTGGCAATGCAAGGCCTAGACCCAAACAGGATAAGTATGTACGTGCTAGGAGTACTAGTGTTAAAAAAGAAAGGCGGGGTTTTCCTTCGCGAGATTTAATCAATACAAATCCTCATTTCACGTGTCAATTAATGCATATTTTTTTCTCCAAAGTCCAAAGAGCTAACTATCTCACTCCTCATCGCTTGATTAATGCAGCGCCATGCAAACCAGCCTTCTCACTTCCACATGCATGCAGGGATATTACTGTCCTTGGTTGCTAACCCCATCAATTTTGCCTCGATTAGTGTTAGTGGCCCTTTGCAAATTGTAATTTTGATATACTGGCCTTGTGTACAAAAAATGGAGGTAGTAACTATATTTGACTTCCTTCCCCATTGCGGTGACGTTGACGATATCTTTTTTTGGTGGTTTGGCGAAGTGCGTTCGACGGAGAACACCATTGAGGGAGACCACGGTAAGTCATTCGCAAGTGCCGCCTGCAAGCCGAGACAACCGCATTATTTGCATCCAGGAAGTCCTTTACTAGTACCCCCTCTAGTCCTTTTTTCTTTGCATCTAAGGTCTAGCCCGTATACCAAGGAGAGGAGCAATTAGCAAAAAAATGGACTGTTTTGCCCCTGGATTCATCTGAGGAGACCCTAGTTGCATGCGAGATTGGCTCAGACTTTGCATGCATGTCGTCTCTCTCTCTCCCCTGTCCATCTCTCTGCAGGCATGCGCCTCTCACTCTCTCTCCCATTTCTGCATGCAAGCAGCTCTTTCTGCCTTGGGAAGATGCGAAGCACATGGGAAAGAGAGATGGCATTACTGCAGGCATGCATGCGGTGGAAAGGGATGGAGGGCCTGGTTGGAAAGCGCAGCGAAAAAATGCCAATGCGCAGAGCATTGTGGGGAAAACGAAATTTTCTTAGACGCAGACAAAAAAGGACCGGAGGGAGTACTACTAGGAGTACTAGTGCGGTGAGATGGTTTCTTGAAGAAGACGATGGAGAAGCGGAGTCAGCGAAGAGTGAAATGATGGTTGCTTCGTCCGTGCTTTTGTGATTTGACGCCTCACTGCTTTGTGATTTGTGATAGAAGGGACAGGGGAGTAGACTCTGTGCTTTATACTGTACTACATGCGTCCAAGCATGGGTGAAAGAGGAGAGACGTTGCACTTTTCTATGCCTTCAATCAATCAATCAGGGAGCTTCGGTTCCATCTTTTTGGCTTTGGCAACATCGTCCACAATGGTTCCCACGATGCCAAAAGCTATTTTCACATTTGGCTACACATTGTGGATGCCCTTAACCGTACCACTTGGTTTTGCTCCTGTGTGCTATCTATACAAATCTCAATTATATTGATCTAAAAAATTATAGAATCAAGATTAGTAAAAAGGAGGTGATTTTGTCGCGCGGATGGCGGGGGAGGTTTCTTATTTGAGAAATGCTACATCCACGTAATGGTTTACGTAAAGTTACAAACTGATGTGATGTGGGACTATTTGATTGGATTAAAGGAGAGGATTAGGCCCACCCCACCTGAAAATCAGGGGGCATATATAGATTAGATGGAAAGTATACGTAGCAGCTACGTAGCCCTTTGTAAGTCTAGGATTAGGCTTCTTATTTTCGGAGGACATTGTCCTGGCGGTTTGCTAACATGCGGTCCCACGTGTCAGTGCTTTACCAAGCCGATCCGCGTCCCACATGAGGCAGAACAACGGCAGAAGCAACATGTGGTTAAGTTGAAGAAGATGATGGAGAAGCGGATTCAGCAACGAGTGAAATGATGGTTGCTTCGTCCCTCCAACTTAACTGCGGGAAAGGTGCAACTTTTTGATTTGACGCCTCGTTGCTCATTACTACGCCGGCGCCATGACTAGGGTGCTTCACCCCGGCTACTCTGCACTGTATTCCGGTATGGCATGTGGACCCGGTAGCTTGATGTCCCACATGTCAGCGAAAGGGACTAGAAGATTTATGAAAGCGAGCGCTCCACTCTTACGACGGAGGAGTAGACGACACGACGGCCCATTGAACTATCACTTGTACTGTATAGTACTATAGTTTTGCTGTTTCGCGTGATCCATCGATACAAACCCGATTAAACAGGAAAGGGCGGGATTTTTCCCGCGCGGTAGATGATATTGGCCATACATTTCAAAGACAATTTTAATGTACGCAAACTGAATAATTATAAGTAACAATATGATATCTAGTAAAACTAAAAACACATATGATTTATTGTGTTAGAGTGTAGCAGTAGTGCTGTATTGCATAGTTGTTAGATGTAACATGTGAGAACGTGTAGAGATGTAGTTTTGGAGGGCCTACAGAGAGAAAAGCGTAATACGGTCACCGAACTTCAGAATAAGCTGATTACGGTCACCATATACGTTTTGCGGTGATTATACGGTCACTTGCTCACAGTTCAGCATCGGATTGCACTCTGTTGACCGACCAAATAGTCTGCATGGCGCCATGTTGACTAGTTAAATTGACCACGTTCCTTGTGGGTCCCACCTGTTAGTTCGCATAGGCAAAAGGTCAGATAAACACAAATTTACGCAGGTGCGACAAGGCTCCAACCCGTGCGTGGGAATCACCTGGTTGTGTGTGTGTCTGTCAGGGCCTGATGTGTGCGCATGCACGTGTAGGTTGAGCACTTGAGCATGAGAGTGTGTATTGGTCGTGTGGTGTACTGGTGTGTGCATGCATGCATGCGTGTGTGTGTGTGTGAGTGAGTGAGTGTTGCGTGCGTGTGTGTGAGTGTTGCGTGCGTACGTGGATGCTTGTGTACATGTGAGTGTTGCGTGCGTGCGTGGGTGCATGTGTTTGTATGAGTTTTGCGTGGATGCAGTTCGTGTGCATGCGTGCGTGTGTGTATAATCACCACACCATCTCCTGTGTGTTAAAACAGACGGCTCAGCATACCAATACAAGGCCACCTTGTCCGCTGTGCCCGCAGTCATGACTTCGAACCACCATCCAAATATTTTTTTGTCGTTTGTTTTCATTCTTACTAGCAAGATGCCCGTGCATTGCACGTAAGATCAAGATGCATTTGTATGACTTGTTTATCTTGTGAGAGAAAAGGATGAACGAGGGAAGGCTTTATTTGCAAATGTGGAGAGGTGTTTGGGTACCTTTTTGCAAAATTGCCATAGTTTCTTTCCTATCCGTCAGATATAAATCGGACGGCCTATATTGCAGGATGGCAGGCATACCATCATCACCAACTCTGTTTTTTATAAGAGTGTAATTTATGTATTTTATAAGAGTGTAGATGTAGAGTAGATACAAGTCGACAGGTGGGCACGATGGTAGTGAGATAATGTGATGCAACACTAGAGGTGCCATGTGGAGTGTTTAACTGGTCAACTAGTCATGTCATGAGAAAATACAGAGTTGTACGGTGAGCCCGTGACTGTATAATAACCACTAAACGTAAATGGTGACCGTAATGAGTGGATTCTGAAGTCCAATGTACGTATCGTGCTTTCGCTTCAAATACAATGATCGTCATTGCATATATCGCGAGAGAAAGATGAAACATGCGTGAATTTTTTGGGGGCTTACTTTTAGAGGACCTGGAGATAGTTTTGTGTGCATACGTGAAAGGGGCGTACAGGGGGGTATGCGATGGAGAGAGAGATGCTCTTCATTTCTCTTTATTATGACTAACTTTGTATATAGTATAAAATATACAAATTCACAATGCAGAATAAATATCATTGCGGGCACCATCCAATGCAAATTAGTGTTCGTACTCCTCTATATAACTTTGTAATGTTGTATATATGTAGAAACTCTAAAATAATTTGTTGGCCACACTTTATTCAAAAGGAATGTTGTATGCGAAATAAACGTGAAGAGAGGGCTTTTTAGATCAATGGGGTACGTGATGTAACATGTGTGAATGTGTAGTTGATGCATTTGGCGGGGCCTAGAGAGGTGTGTGTGTGTGTTATGTATTCGAGAGAGGCATGGACAGAGGGGCCGACGGGGGGGGCATGAGAGAGATAGCACGAGAAATGAGAGTGGTCTAGAGAGAGAGGGGAATATGACGTCACGACAAGTGGTCTAGAGAGAGAGGAATATGCAAGGGGGGAGGGAATAGAGGCACCAGGAGAAATTTTCTGTGTGTGTGGTGTTTGTGTTGGTATGTGTGGGTGTGAGAAGATAATGAGACGTGGGGGCAGAGGGTGTGTCACCACATGAGGTCCTGTGGGTCGAGGTAAGGCCCTTCGTTCGGTTCCGTCCTGTGCCACATTGGTTGGCCCGTGACGCATTTAGGAAGACCCATGGATGACTAGTCGTACAAGACAAAGATAGGAGAATTGTGAAGGACTCTGTGTCCACTGACAAAGTCGGCTAGGATTTGTAACCCTAGGTTCTCGGACTAAGGTAACCCCTTTATCTCTGATATTACTATTCATCCAACCTAACTTTAAGGGGCATCCTACAGAATGCTCTGCTAGAATCATACTCGTCGATTAGGAAGAGAGGTGTGAGACAATGCGTGAGAGACAGGCATAAAGATAATGTGCGTACATGAGACACGTAGGCAGGTCCATGTATATAGAAAGGGTCGATGAGGATTGTGCGTGTGTATGTTTGCGAGAGGAAGAGTGCTTGTGATAAAGGTTAGTGGAAACAGTTGTAAATGGTTATGAGAGGGAGGGAGGGTTATATCTAGAGCATGTGTGCGAGAAAGACACCTCGGGAGAGAGTGTGTGAGCATGTGTGAGAGACCACCAATGGAGAGTGAAACTACACGTAAAAGACTGCTCTACACATTGATTAAAGATATAAATTGTATCCAAATATTAGGATGGGATCATGATATTTGCAATTCGCGTAAGGAGCGGTCATTGATCCATCAGACATCTAGATTCTATCGAATTTGAGCATGTCTATGTTATTTTTTGACACAATTGATCAACATAGTTAGTATTTTGAACTCCGGACAATGCATCGCTTTAGCAATCGAATATAAACGTGGGTATAGTTCATGTTGTGTGTGTAAAGCACATTATACATACGGAAGTTACACAATGGAGATTATAAATAGCTACCTATGAACTAGCATACATTTGAATTCAACTTAAGGTGGTTTATAAAATCGAATTCAACATGAAGTCCATTCAATTATTTGAATTTGATATCATGGCATTTGTAAACCATACCTAAATTATGGGGGCACCAATCTTTGCTCTGATTTTGTACATAATAGCATATGTAGTCGTGTACAAAATAGATTCAAATTTAGCTCCTCCATTCCAAAATAATCAAAGTTATAGGATTTTCAAGTGTCAAAATTTCAAAAAGAAGTGGATAATTTAATGAGGTTTTCAAAAATACAAGGTGAAATATAACGTTGTCTATTTAGGTCAATCCTCATAGTTCAAGAGTACTCTAAACGTGAATGCTTGTGTTTCAAAATTTCAAATGAAGCGCCAAAAGAGCCTCTACTCGCCCAAAACTGCGTGAGACCAAAGTTTGGTAGTACAAGGAAATTACTTTTCTAATAACTCCAACCCATGAAACCTACCGGCCCGACGTCCAAAGGTCTAAACCGGGGTAGGTTTGTAGCTTCATCTAGACGCCACGCAACCGCATCCGAAAAACATTCATACACAATGGCCGCCTAAGCACACATGCGCACGGCCCAAATCGCTCCCGCCCACTATTTGGGACACCTGGGATTACCATCCTACCCCCTACCCATAGTAGGTCCGAAATTTAAGAGGGGCAAAGTTTGTACTTTCCCCAAATTTCAAACAAGCGCGTCCCATCTTCTGTTCAAAAAAGGCAAAAACAAGCGCGTCCCAGATCGAAACATGGTTCCCCCCCCCACCCGTCTGATTCCCCATTCGTACTCCGTGGGCGCCAAAACTACCTCTCCACCAGCCGCGAAACCCCGGCGTCCTTCATTCGCCACCCCATCCCACCCATCAACCGCCGCGCTCCTCTATCACGCCGGAGCCGATACCCTGACGTCGTCGTCCACCGCAACGTCCTCCACGGCTAGTAGTTGAAGCCGAGTCCGAGCCGTCCGTACCCGAGCCAGTTCAACCACGCTGTCCTGTGCCTCACCGCTGCCGCTCCAACTTCGCCACCCTCCACCGCACCGGAGTTGTTCCTACTACGCCGTCCTTCGCCGCCTCGGATCTGCCTCCCCTCCGCTGACATACGGCCACGGCAACACAGTCAACAATTTGGCCATGGGTTCGTCCAAGCCTGCACCCTCCAGAACATCGGTTTCCCCGGTAAAAAGAAGAAGATCGGCGCGACATGTGGAGGTGACCACACCGGCAACCGAAAAAGGTACTCCTCTTCCCTTATTCGTGCAAATCTTACATCTCTGATTGCAAGGTATTCATCCCACAGAAGACACTAGTTGACCGCTTCTTCTTGATACTAGATGTTCCTAGTAAGTTGCGATGCACAAGGTTTCTCCTCATATACTATTTCACCATAGCTAGAGGTCCGTCGCCCCCTGAATTTCAATTTCTGGCCAGTTGATTCCCAATTAACGGAAGCATTCCCTGGTGCAATAGGCGCTAGTACGCATATTACACCGGGGAAGTAGCGCCTTGGTGTTTATCTTAGGGGCATGAGTGGCCTAGAGCTACCGGCGCCCGATCTGGAGGTCGGCCGGGATTGAAGGGATGGCCTGGGGGCGGTGCCAAGCACGGCGGTGGTGTGAGGTAGATGGGAGGGCGGGGCAGCGGAGGCGGGGGTCTGGGCCGGTGGTCGCTGGCGGTTCGAGAAAGATCATCAACAATGACTGGCGGGAGGTAGACGAAGGCCATCTGCCCATTCCTTATAGATCGGACAATTCATTAAAAAATCGACTGACCTATTTATTTTCAGTCGACTTTTATCTTAGATATGACCACATGTGGTGGTGTGCTGGAGGAGTACCTGCATTTCCAGTGCTCATATATTACAAAATCATACGGAGTATAATCTAATTTTGTTTGCCATGCAATGTTGTAGAGCTATCATATGTCTCCTATCATTTATTTTTCAGCCACCTGCTATTTGCTACTTTTACAGTGCACTAGTTTTGCACACACTTCACCCTTACTCTCACTATTGTGTTTTTATGCAAGGGTATTTCAGACTCTGCTGCCATGAGAAAAGCCAAAAAGAAAAGAGAGAAGTCGCTCCAGCTTCGTATGCGGGTAGGCAAGACACGTTACAACGCTATAAAGAGTATAGTGTGAGCAGATGGAGACGGTAAACGTAGCTCTGGAGTTGATGACCTCGCTCGCAATGAACCACCATCCCAGGTACTTGCTTTAACTTCATGGTGTCATATGTGGTTGCATGTTCCATATGGTGTCTAGCTTGTATTCGAAAGGCCGAAGTCGGTAAGATAAGGAACGATATTTTTTACATGAACCACCATCTCGTGAGCACCAGAAGACAAATAGCTAGTCATGGCACTGGCCGAGCCAGTGACAAGCCCAACAAAGATAGGCATCACCTGGAAGCCAACTAAAAAGCTGTGATGGTGGCGAAGCAGCCCGCCTCCCACCAGGCTCTCAGGTCCTAGATGATCATGCTCACCACTCCAGCCGGATGTCTAGCTTGTATTGCTTCCAATTTGGTTAAATTGCATCTACTTAGCTTACACATTATACCTTTGAATATGACATGCATTTCTGTTTTTGGTACATACTAGTACATCCGTGTATTAACCATGTTCTTACATCAAACTAATGTTCTTGTGTATCCCTAATCAATCACTTACGACGAGGCAGGCAGGCAAGGGGACTACTCCTCATTTAAAGAATGCAGCGTTAGCCTCCCGACATGATTCTCAAGAAACAGAAATGCTAGATGAAGATAGTGAACATAGCTCTGTAGTTTATTACAGCATTTCCCCTACACTAGCATCGCAGGTGCTTGCTCTAACTTGGCAACATGATATGTGGTTGCATGTTGCATATGATGTCTAGATTCTAATTCTTCCAATCTGGTTAAACTACATGTGCTAGTATGCTTAGCTTATACATTATACCTGTTAATGTGACATACCTTCCTGTATTTAGTACATAGTACATCTATCTATTAAGCATGTCCTTACATAAAACTATTGTTTTTTGTATCCCGCGTCAATCAACATGACGAGACACCTTTAGTATATGCAGTGCGATATTAGTTGCATCTTTCATATGATTTATAGCATGCACTGCTTCTAATTTGTTGAAATTCCATTTATGATGGGACACTTTTAACTTGGCAGAGTCATATTGGTTGCATCTTTCATGTGGTGTCTAGCTTGCATTGCTTCTTATTTGCTGGAATGGTTTCTGCTTAGTTTACACAAACAGTTGTGAACATGCCATGCCGTCCTGTTTTTCGTACATATTCCATCCTGGTATCATGTGTTTGCCTTACATAAAAGTAGTGATTGTCAGTATCATGCATGAATGAGTTCTGAAGAGAGAATTTTATTGCTTTTTCTTGTCGGTTTTACTTGACAATTCAAAATCAATAAAGCGGAAGGAAGTTAGCAATGTAGCGGATAAAGGTGCTCCTTCCGAACGGAGGGCCTCTACAGCTTCTACTCCTCCACACCCCCAAGATGATTTCCAAGACAACACATGCATAGACACTCAACAAAGTTGTGTTTATGATGAGCACGTCTCCCCTAGTGCAGCATCACCGGTGCTCCCTCTAACTTGGCACTGTTATATGTGGTTGCATGTTATGTGTGATGTCTAGCTTGTATTGCTTCTAATTTTGTTGAATTCCATCTGCTTACTTTACACATTATACTTGAATAAGACACATGTTCCTGTTTCTAGAACATACAATATCTATCTATCACACCATGTTCTTACATCAAATTACTACTGTTGTGTAACTTGCAACAATCACTTATCGTAAGACACGTTTGACTTCGAAGTGTGATATAGGTTACATCTCACATTCTTTTCTAGCTTGTACTACTAATTTGTTGAAATGGCACTTATGACAAGACTGTTTTAACTTGGTAGAGTGATATTCGTTGCATCTTTCATATGGTGTCTAGCTTTCATTGCTTCTAATTTGTTGAAATGCCTTCTCCTTAGTTTACACATCATAAGCTGTGAATATGCAATGGCACTAATGACGAGAGACCTCTAACATGTTAGTGTGATGTTTTTTGCATCTTGCATATGATTTATTTCTTGTACTGCTTCACATTTGTTTAAACGCCATTTACGATGAGACACTGTTAACTTGGCAGAGCGATATTTGTAGCATCTTTCATATGGTGTCTACCTTCCATTGCATTGCTTCTAATTTGGTGAAATGTCTTCTTCTTAGTTTACACATCATAGTTCTGGTTATCTCTTTCGTCCTGTTTTTCATACATATTACATCCTCCTATCACGAGGTTGTCTAACATCAAAGTTCAGTTTGTCTGCATCACGCATCAATTTGTTCTGAAGAACTAAATTGTTATTCGTTTTTCTTGTCGGCTTGACTTAACATGGCACAGAGAAAGAGGAAGAAACACAGAATGGCAGGGAATGAGAAGCGGGTGAATCCTGCAGATTCTGCTGGTACTGATGGTGCAATAGAAGGTCAAAGTCCAGCAGAAAATTCTACAAACACGACATCCCATGCTACACAAGTTGCAAAAAAAGCCAAATAGAAACAAATAGCTTCCACCAAACAAGCAGAGACAGCCCTAGTTCTTGCAACACCTACCACAGTACTACCAGCTGCACGACTTACTCGTGCGTCAACTGAGCTAGCAGCACGTTCCCAAGCTCCCTTGCCACCTGACACTACTTCCCAAGCACTCTTGACACAAGACGAGTTGGCAATATCAGATGAACCTTGTGAGCTTCAACAGCAAGAAGGTAGTTGCCGGAGTCAAGTTATAGTTGCATGCTTCGTTATATGTAGTCTCACAGTTTGATGTACACTAACACTTCCTATGTTCGTTGTTGGACTAGCACCTAGGCGCAAGAGGAAACAAACATTAGGGATAATGCTCAATAGGTTAACTAAATCTAGGGGAGGAAGAATGGAGATCCGTTTTGAGGTAGGTTTAAAAAGGCCAAGTGATGCTACAGAGTCAGCCAAGTTAGTATCAGAGGCAGTGGTTGCCGTTAGGTGTCATGTACGTATCCTCCCAACATGGATTCAGTACAGGAATGACAAAGACGAAACCCAGTTCAACACCTTCCTCGACCATTTATCTGTAAGTATGGTTATGTATGGAAACTAGTAATATCGTCTTGCTCTGTCCCATACTTTCTAGGTTGCTGATAATGAGACTCCCATAATTTTCAACAAATGAGGTTCAAGTTGGATAGCCAAGATGATGCAACCAGACAAGCTTGCACCCATGTTTTCAAGTATGCTCTACGACAGTATCGGTATAACTTGAGGAAAACTCACTTTGAAGGCAAGGCTAACAGTGAACTTTCCCAAACATCTCAGTGGAAAATATATCGGATGAAGACTAATGGGGCCTTGTTAAACACTGGTCTGATCCGAAGTATCAGGTACATTATATATATATGTGGTCAGATCACATGTTGAAGTCCTATTTACGCATGTGCCACACAAATCTATCTTCTTGTAGGTGAACTGTTCAAAGAACAAGGCCAACAGTACGAAAGTGAAATTCCAACAGACGACAGGATCTTGTAGCTATATTGGACACTGCGAGGCTCTTGTAATTAGCTGTTGTTTCACTCTTTTCGCTATACCATATTATCAGATCTATATTGACTTGTTCGAAATGCAGAGGAAAGCCCGCAAGGACCAAAAAGTACCTGAACCAAATGCTGTGGAAATCTTCAAGGACTGTCACACCAGCAAGAAGAAGGGCATGACTACACCAGTCAAAGCCGCTGTTCCAAGTCCTTAATCCTCATGCCTTTTAACTACTACTTACTCTGACTTGTGCCTTGAACTGCATGGTTTGCAGCCAATGTCTATTACTCTTTTCAATTTTATACACAATTGTCTTAGCGTATCATTGCACCTTACAAGGTTTAAAAGAGAGGCGTGATGTTCCTTTGATCTTGACTCGTAATCTAGTTCCGTGCTGGACTTGCCCACACAACGTTACAATTGCCTGTTTGTTTGTTCTCAGTTGTTTTGTGATATGAATGATGTCATACTATGCTTACCGTATTATAAACTTCGTCTCTTTATCCTTAGCCCTCAATACAATGTGAAGAAATAGACAATACATTAGCGATGGTACATGGTCATATGTTTGGAACCTGGTTTTATTATGTACTTTGCAATAAAATACAACTAATATTTTACATGGGTTCACCAGAATAAGTTCTGTATATAGACCAAAGCTATTTTGTTTGGTTTTGCTGCCTCCTTAATATCTTCTGTTCTGGTACTACTAATGTAAAACCTAAACTTTTCAGCGAAGCTATGGAAAAAATGGTGGAACCGCCACCTTCTGAAGGTGGCGAGGCAACTATAACCGCAATGCCAGCTCTTGCTGTAGTGGGTCAGTACCTGTCCACTAACAGTGCCAAAAGCATGTTCCTGCGTAATACTGGGTTAGTTGTTAAGGCAATATTGTCCAAACTGCCTCATGATCAAGATATGCAAGCTCAAAGCAATGTTGTATCTGTGCTCTAGACACAAGTCCATTCCCTAACAGAGACCCTTTGTGAAACAAGGAGAAACATTGCTCAATGTCATCAAGATATGCATGGTTTTGAAACCAGACTATCAGACATTTGCTATGTTGTTCAGGAGCCTAGGGGAAATGAAGGAGAGGGTTATGGTGCTCCATCGGACAATACAACATGAAAACATAACAGTCAGGTCAAATGAACTGAGCTTCTGAACTTCCGGTGGTGCATTTATCTGCTAGACTGTTAAGTTTTATGCCAACCTTCCTTTTGTTATATAGTTGTAATTTGTTTTGGTGCGATACAAAATTTATTCTTAACGTGCAGCCACCGGCTGAAGAAAACACCAAGCCATTTTTGTATAGTGTAGGGTGTTCCCTATATTTGCACTGGTGGCAATCTTTGATGCCGAGTGGATGTAATCTGTGCAATCGCCTTAATAGCCTAGCGTTAGTTTCGGCCTTATTTATTTCCTAGTCTTCTTTTTCCCTGGATTGCTAGTGGCCACAACTACCATGGGCCATATACGGGCCATAGGATCCATGGGTCTCCTACGGGCCGTCAATAAATGGGCCTGTAATCGGTGGGCCTCGGGCCGTCGGATAAATGGGTCTACATGGGCCATGATCAGGCGTAGTTGGTGTCGGCCCAGCACGGTAACAGGCTGTTAATAGGCCGTAGGACAGCAAAGGCTTAATTCTTTCACAGGCATAACGGGTCATTAATGGGCCAGAATATAGGACGGGCTGGAAACGGCGCAACGGGCTAACATGCCAGAAACGGGCCGACTCTTGCCATGGGCCGAATTTGGCCCATTAGGGTAACAGGCCAGTAACGGGCCGACTCTTGCCATGGGCCGAATTTGGCCCATTAGGGGAACAAGCCAGTAACGGGCCGACTCTTGCCATGGGCCGAATTTGGTCCATTAGGGGAACAGGCCAGTAACGGGCTGGAAGTAATCGAGGGCCGAAAAGGAGCCCAAGAACGTATGGGCCGTCAAAAGGCCGAAAGCTAACACGGGCTGGAAATAGCCCATGTAAATCACGGGTCATTAACGGGTATAAACAAAATTACTGTTCATTATGGGCTAGAGTCACCATGGGCCTGTAAAGGGCCGAAAGATACGAAGGCCTCATATGGGACGAAAGACGTCATGGGCCATACATGGGCCAAAAGTGAAATGGGCTGGTGTTATATTCGATGGCCCACATGACGTTGTTGGGCCGATTTCCTTTAGGGCCTAACGGGCCATGAGTTAACAGGCCGTAAAATGGGCTATTTGCGAAGAGACCGTTAACAAGCTTTTCATGGGCCAGCCCATTAACTTTTGACCAAGTCAAACGGGCCGGATTTGTAAGATAAATGGGCCAGTGGTGGGCCGTGGCACGTGTCGACATATCATAGGCGCCTATCTAACCCACTGACGAGCTGACACGTGTTTCGTTCGGCCAATAAGAATTTTACACGTGGAAATTTTCCATTGGTCGAGGCTGTTAACGGGTTATCGGATCCAAAACCCGACCTGATAGCATAACGGCGTTCCGTTACGGTGGATGCCACGTGTCGGTCACCCTTGACGAAAGCACTTCTGTGACGCGCGATTTATCATCATGGAAGTGGACACTTCCGTGATGATAATTTTGGTAATGTCATGGAACACTTCTAAGACAGCACAGGTATGACTATCTTGATTCTGTCATAAATTTGTCATGGATGTACATGCATGAAAAAAAACGTGACCTACTGTGACAAACACGTATCATCACGGAAGTGTATTTTTTTTGTAGTGCAGATAGAAGATTTCAGTGGGGCTAAGTTTGGCTTTTGGTTTGGGACATAGGTGGATATGAGAAAGTAGTTGAGGTTTTTGGAGCATATCACTAAGCATTTTGAGCAAGTAACTCATTAAGCAACACCTCACCCCCTTTTAATAGTATTGGCTTTTCCTATGGACTCAATGTGATCTTGGATCACTAAAAGTAAAATGTAGAGTCTTGTGCTTTGAGCTTGAGCCAATCTTTTGTCCTTAGCATTTTGAGGGGTCCACTTTCTAATCCATGCCATGCCAATCATTGAGCTTTCCTAAAATATTTATCTTAAAATAGCATTAGCTCAATGAGCTATATGTTGTTAGGAATTACCAAAACCACCAAGGGATAGTTGCACTTTCAGAGTCACATCAATCACTTTAAGATCTTCGTCATTATTTTCACAAAAACTAGAAGAACACGCTTTTGCAAACCAATCTTGCTTAGCACGCATCTTAGCGGTTCTTTCTTTGCACTCATCAATGGAGATTCTCATAGCCTTTAGAGATTAATTGATATCATGCTTCGGTGGAATAGATCGAATTTTCAAATAATCAACATCAAGAGAAATTCTATCCACGTTCCGAGCCAAATCATCAATCTTAAGCAATTTTTCTTCAACCAAAGCATTGAAATTCTTTTGCGAACTCATAAATTCTTTAACACTATTCTCAAAATCAGAGGGCATCTTATTATCATTTACATAAGAATTGTTGTAGGAATTACCAAAATTATTAGAGAAATTAGTAGGAAACGGCCTAGGATTAAAATTACCTCTATACGCGTTATTACCAAAATTGTTCCTACCAACAAAATTCCCATCCATAGATTCATTATTATTTTCAATCAAAGTAGACAAAGGCATAGCATTAGGATCAATAGAAGCACTCTTGCTAGCAAATAATTTCATAAGTTCATCCATCTTTCCACTCAAAACATTAATCTCTTCAATCGTATGCACTTTTTACTAGTGGAAGATCTTTCGGTATGCCATTGTGAATAATTAACCGTAATCTTATCTAGGAGTTTAGTAGCTTCTCCTAAAGTAATTTCCATAAAAGTACTTCCGTGGCCGAATCTAAGAGATTTCTAGAAGCAAAATTCAATCCGGAATAGAAATTCTGTATAATCATCCACAAATTCAAACCATGAGTAGGGCAATTTCGTATCATCAATTTCATCCTCTCCCAAGATTGTGCAACATGTTCATGATCAAGTTGCTTAAAATTCATAATATCGTTACTAAGGGAGATGATCTTAGCGGGAGGAAAATACTTGGAAATAAAAGCATCTTTACACTTATTCCATGAATCAATACTATTTTCAGGCAAAGATGAAAACCAAGTTTTAGCACGATCACATAGTGAGAGCGGAAATAGCTTAAATTTAACAATATCATTATCCACATATTTCTTATTTTGCATATCACACAACTCAACGGAATTAATCAGATGGGATGCGGCATTTTCACTAGGAAGGCCAGAAAATTGATCTTTCATAACAAGATTCAGCAAAGCGGCATTAATTTCATAATATTCCGCACTAGTGGCAGGAGCAATCGGAGTACTTATAAAATCATTGTTATTAGTACTAGAATAGTCACACGTTTTGCTATTCTCTTGAGACATCGTGACAAAGCAAGCAATCTAACACACGAGCAAACAAAAAGTAAACGAAGAAGACAAATGGAAGAAGGGTGAAAGAAAAGGCAAATCTTTTCAAAAATCGTTTTAGAAGTGGGGGAGAGGAAAACAAGAGGCAAATGGCGAATAATGTAATGCAAGAGATGAGAGTTTTATGATGGGTACATGGTATGTCTTGACTTGGCGTAGATCTCCCGGGCAACGGCGCCAGAAATTCTTGCTGCTACTTCTTGAGCTTGCATTGGTTTTTCCCTTGAAGAGGAAAGGGTGATGTAGCAAAGTAGAGATAAGTATTTCCCTCAGTTAGATAACCAAGGTATCAATCTAGTAGGAGACAATGCACAAATCACCAATACCTGCACAAACAATCAAACACTTGCACCCAATGTGATAAAGGGGTTGTCAATCCCTTCAGGTCACTTGCAAAGGTGAGATCTGATAGAGATAGATAAAACTAAACAAAGGATAAAGTAAATATTTGTGGGTATTTTGGTTTATAGATCGGAAAGTAAAAGATTGCAAAATAGTAGACTGGAAACTTATATGATGGAAAATAGACCCGGGGGGCATAGGTTTCACTAGAGGCTTATCTCAAGATGGCAAATAATACGATGGGTGAACAAATTACTGTCGAGCAATTGATAGAAAAGCGCAAAGTTATGACGATATCCAAGGCAATGATTATGAAATATAGGCATCACATTCGTGTCAAGTAGACCGACTGCTGCCTGCATCTACTACTATTACTCCACACATCGACCAACTCCTGCCTGCATCTAGAGTATTAAGTGCATGAAAGTAACGCTTTAAGTAAGATGACATGATGTAGAGGAATAAACTCAAGAAATATGATGTAAATCCCATCTTTTTATCCTCAATGGCAACAATACAATACGTGCGTTGCTGGCCCTACTGTCACTGGGAGAGGACACCACAAGATTGAACCCAAAGCTAAGCACTTGTCCTATAGCAAGAAAAAATAATCTAGTTGGCCAAACACTACTGCAGGATGTTGCTAACGCGACACTACGATCAGAGACCCTTCGATGAAACTGTGTGCGATGCAATAATCGCAAATGGTGGTGTTAAAAACTGTCAAAAAGGTGCAAAACATTTGCGATGGAGGATGCATCAAACACGGTTCAGATTTTAGTTGCGTGTGGGATACGGGGCATATGGTTCAGTTCAATTAACTTTTTGCGACGAGGAGAAACAAAAGAAACGGGCAGCCAGATGAAGGTGTGTGCGATATACAACATATGGTTCACTCGGATGAACTATTTGTGATTATACAACACAAAAGAAACGGTCAGCCAGATCAAGGTGTGTGCGATATACAGCATGCAGTTCACTCAGATGAATTGTTTGTGTTGAGACAAGAGAACAGAAACAGTTCAACTTAACAAGATGTGTGTGATACGCGACAAACATGTCTGTAATCGGAAACGTGTGCGAAGACCAATAACAACACAGACGATTGCTACTAACAAGCCGTGTGTGTTGTGAGCAAACAATTGCTGGTATACAATTGTGAGTAATTGATGAAAACATCACCGACAGGTTCCATTGTTTAGTCCGTGTGCGATGTGATTTTCTTTGTACGCACAACATCTACGCTCTGTCTACAGAGCATCAACATATATACTTAAAAAGACAACATTGCATAACCAAATTAAGCATACAATTACACAAGTGACTACACATATAACATTTCCACACACCAAAGTAAGCAATTACATGCATACTAAACTAGCAGAAACGAGGATCTAATGATCTACTTATTGTTGCGACGACACTTGTCATTGCTATGCTTCCGGCTAGATCCCTGGCCATTTTGGGGAAGGAGGCACTCCCTCATGTCAACGATTCGCCTGTACATGTCATAGCTCGTGTACGCCTCCTTGGCCGCGTACACGACGTGAGCTTTGACGAGTTTCTCCATCCAGGCCGAGTGCCAAGCACGCTTGTCCTTGCATGAATCCTTCATGTCTCTGTAGTAGGGATCGATGATGGCCTCGGCGAGGTGAACCAGTGAGTCCTTCCCATGCTCCTTACTACCCCAGACCTTGTATTGGCCCTGGATGTTGACAAGATTCTAATAGGGGATTCCCGAATTCTCGAGCGCCTTTACATCATTGGTGATGTCCACCGTAGCGAATATGTAGTGGGGCTGTTGGCAAACCTGGTGAAACGCTCGCAAGGCCTTGTCTCCAAGCAGTAGTGGTAGACAAGGCCTTGGTGGCGCACGCACATCTGGGCGACGGTGACCTTGGGACGAGACCCAGCACAAGCGCTGGTGTACTCGAGGTCGAACCCGACCACCTTGTACTTCTCCTCGGCAAGCAACAACTCCATGATGTGGATGGAGTGCTCCACCCAGTCCGAGTTGTTGGTGTACACCACCGAGAGTTCCATGAACCTTCTGTGGGTGTCCACCATGGCACGCATGGTGAACTGCTGCTCGTTGTCGGTAGCCGCTCGGAGCGCCATTGGGGCCACACAGGATACCCTCTAAGAACTTCTCGTGGTGGGTGTGCTTCTTGCAATGGTGGGGCGCGATCGAAAGGTTGAAGAGACACAAGGGTTAAATGGGGGGCGGCCGGCCTATAATCGTCACGTCTTGTCACGGCGTTCATAGCAGAGGATTCCAGTGCACGCTTGACAACACCACACCACACACGTTTCGTTTGACCATGCGTGGGCTCGAAGAGGCGCCAAATGTATCATCGATGAGCCTGTTCCCGTGCTACCGCGAAGTTTACCGCGCAAGCTTCCTGCCCAGCTAGTTTGTCCACGCGTCGGCTAGAAGAGGGACAAATCATGGGCATTTATTGGCAAAAAGCTTTGTAAAAACAAAGTGTGTGGAATGAATTCGGTCATAAGTTTACCCGTGGGTGATGAGGTCAAAGTTACACAAAAGGGTGATGATGGACACTTGAGTGCGATAATTAATTATGCGCTCTACAAGGCACACGGTGGAAGAAACCAACTGTGTGCAATAATGTCGAAGATCGCAGTTGAGTTAGCAATACAGATCGTGTGCTATGAGATCGACAAGGTAAACAGATTCGAGAATGGTTAATAAAATCTAAGACCATTGCATATTAAGGTCAAAATTGTGCTACCAATATACAAGTCTCGTACGATGCCATTTCGATGATTGTACCACAAAAGCTCGAAATATTACAAGGTTCAAATTCCAGAGTTATATGGCTCAAATTCGAATATTACAAGGTTTAAACTGATATTAGAAATGCAATTCAGCTCATCAGGTGCAAACGCTCGCGCTAATCCGCTGAACATGGATATCCAAGAGATTCAAACTAATATTACCACTTCTAAGTCTGGTTTGGAAACCTCGCAACTTTTGCAAAGGGTTCAACCACAGAGAAGTCATGTATGGGGTTGACACGATGACTTCTGATTACTCTATCATCTGAAGTTCCAAGATTAAATTCAGCATTTTTGGAGCCTAGTCCATTCTGCCGCAGGCACCAGCGCTGATCAACAAACCATTCATTTTTGCAAAATAAATGTAGGGCAAACCTCATTACCTTCATCACCCTTGCTCTGACAACAAAGAATCTGGTGAATATAATCTCCGGTAAGGTCCCTCGGTAGGAGTTCAAAGTAATTTCTAAGAGATGCAGATCTAGGCATTCGACATGATTGTTATATTGTATCACATTATCCACCACTGGATCTAATCTTATCTGCAAAATAAGAAAACGTGTTAGTGCCTACATGCTGTTTTGAACACTACTACAAGCCTATTTGGTTTGCATGATTTGTAAAATGCACTAACATGCCATCTTCAATCTGACATGATTAACATGGGCATTTGATTAAATTCTAGAAAAATGTAGCCTTCTTCACAAGAGGTTGGAGTGGATGAAAAGTTCCATAAGAAAACTAGTACAGATGAATCCAAAGGAGAAATGCTTATTGATTGTAACCATATGGATGAAGCAACCAATATGGGGGGAATATGTATGTACTGAAATCCTCCAAAAGAACCCTTCAGAAATTGTAGTACATTGTCATTGTAAACTTGGGAAAAGGTGTCACAAATTGAACTCCCTTAAGGTTAACGTTTAACAGGAAAGGAACATCACCTCGATATATAGCTTCTCCAGGCACGGAAAGCATCTCAGGAAACTGAGAATTTGCTCCAGGTTAGGGCCGATAGGTTCTAGTGCCAAGACCTTCACTGTGCACAGTTTCGGGGTCAAGCTTGTCGGAATCATTTTTTGAATGACAAACGAACAAACATCTTCATAATTAAAAATAATGTTAATTTGTAGAAGGAGAGGTAGAAGGCAGATGTTGTACCTGAACGGGTGTGGATCCAATAACAAGTTCGGAGTATTTGTCAGCCGAGTAGCCCACCACTCACAATTTCGGCGTAGAAATGACATTGATTCTTGCAGGACCTTCTTGATCAACTACAAGTAATCTCTCAAGTGCAGGTGTGTCCTTAATGACCATACCGTGGTACACATCTTGTGATGTCTTCCTGCCGGACCAGCAACACACATAAATAGTCCGGAGAGTCATGGAGGTGATGTGGAAGGTACTCAACCCATTGATCGCCTGAAGACGAAGGTACTCGAGTGCAGTACAACCACGCAGCAGGCGCTCCATGTCATCGTTTGAGAGGCAGATGGCGACGAGCTCGAGGTGCTTCGGTTGTGGTAGAATAAGAGCGGGCGCGTCATTAAGGGGGAAATGGAAGTTCCTGAACTTGGCGACGCGCAGTGTGGGCACGAGGTGGAGCGCGGACGTTGGCAGGGAGCGCATATGCCCATCATCAAAAGTGAGCTCCTCGAGCTGATCTAGGGTGGGGGATTGAACCAGTCATTAAGCTTGGCTCAATCCTTGCCGTTGGAACAGAACTTGCCCATTCTAAGGCCTCTGGTTGGGCCAAGGTGACTGCCGAGGATCTTGGAGAATGCATCCAAGCTTTTGCGATAGCCATGGCAAAGCTCGTGGGTGTCGATGAGGTCGAGAGGGCTGGAGTTCCATAGGGAGACTGCTGATGAAGTCTAGGCCTGCTGGAGTCGCTTGTGATTCTAGCTCGCCCCACCTCCGCTTGTTGGCAGCCCCGTTCTCCACCTTCGGATTCTCCTTGTTAGCTGCGCTTTCTGATAGAAATGGGAGTACAGGGAATATTTTAGTTAAAACATGGTAATATAAAAGTGTATTGGTAACTATAAGTTATTAGGTAGGAATATAGTAAGAGAAGGGAATAACAATTGGTTGCTTAAATACTACACAATTCATTCGATATTGCTGGGTAAGTCAACATGCAGATAGTTGAAAAGAAAACTTACTTCGAACAAAGTCTGGATGGATGATATCATCGGGGAAGGTAGCATATATCTCATGACCATGCCCTTATATGTGCAGTGCAATTCTAGTGCCATCTTTCAGTTCATAAAACTTAGAAATTTCTTTCCAAAGCCGGTGCCAAAATAGGAGTCACCACGTTCATCAAGTCTTACAGTAGCAACGATTGTAAATCCATGGTTTGTGTGCAGTATGACATCCCTACAGTCTTAATTTATGTAAAGGGGGAGATTGTGCACTACAGATTCTGTTGCATAGCAAGGGACGCGCTGCAGAAAATGGTACAGTTATTAAATAAAATATGGTAACATGCAAATGTGGGCCCAAATTGAAAGAACTGTACAGCAGTCGAAATCAAAGGACAAAAATCTATAATTAAACTGATAGGGTAAACATGATGTCATGGAAAGATGAGAGTAATCGAAAGAACAATACATCATTAATTTGCCTAATATAGAAAGAAGAGGGGGAAAATCCCCTTTGACGTATATGGTGCATGTGGCACCTTTTATCCAAATGTAGTAATATTTAGAATATGTTCAGGAAAGTAGGCCATGCCAGCTGATTTAGGGTGAGATTGAACATACCGCGCGCATTCTCAAGTCATCTAGTACGGTGAGATGGAATGTCTGGCAGAGGTTGCAAGGTCCTGATGTGTCCGCACACTGTACACTCTATGAACGGAAGAAAACCCTCAAATCAGCTCGAATAAAAATGAATTCACAGCGATTTCGACCGAGTGATTAAAGGAGGCAGATGAACTGGGATAAGTGAGATAATATCTCATTAAATTAGTTACCTTGTTGTCCATGAGAAAGAACCCTTAGTACGGAAGATTCCCCAACCGAGCGGAGCTAGGTCGAGCAGCATCGAGAAAGTTGATGGCGATAGGAGGCGGCAAGCGGAAGTGGCAAAATGCAGTGGGCTTTGCCGGCAGTCTGGTGGCGGTGAGCTAAGTGGTTACCGCCGCGATAGGCGGTGCCATGCATAGACGTGGATGAGCTTGTGCAGGTGTGAATGGGGACCGGAGGGGTGGCGGGCGGGGTGAGGGTTTTTGTGACGTGGGGATGGTGAGGGTTTTCTTTCTTCTTTTTTGAATTGGGTGGTGAGGGTATTCTGTCCCATAAAGAATTTTGGAGGTGACGGTTTGCTAGAGCCAACCGTGTGTGATTGACGCAATAGCCATAATGGAAGTCATTGCACATGGTTCCAATTTTGGGAACCATGTGTGATTGACGTACTACCTTTGTCCTGGTTTATTGGTCCACTTTGTATTTTTTACCAAATTTTGACCAAATATTTAACTAAGAAATGTTTATGCATGTCACCAAAAATTATATCATTGAACACTATGCTCAAATACCCATCCAATGATATGATTTTTGCTAACATGCATTAACATTTTTAGTTAAACCTTTGGTCAAAATTTAACACAAATTACAAAGGGGGGCAATAAACTAAGACAGAGGTAGATTCCATCAATCGAACTGATTGCATCCATATCCCACAGTTAGGCATAAGTAAACATAGATTAACCATACTCAGACATAGATAATAAGCATACACGTACACAAGCATAGTTCAACCATAAGTACATAGTTCAACCGTCATTAAGCATACTCAAGCATACATAGTTCGATCCCACATCTCATCTCACATGCCGGCACGATCTTGAAGCTTCTCCGGGCACTCGGCGTACGCACCATGCGCCAGCCTGCGAGAATACTTCTGCTTGAAGGAGCCAACGGCCCGTCCTCTTGCATGCGCCAGAACACTTAGATACGCTTCATGAAGCTTGTGGTTGCAAAATGGGCATCGATAGTCGTCGTTCCAGGTCCTAATACGCCTGTTATGCTTTCCCGCATAAAGCTCCCTCAGGATTTGCCTCTTGTACCTCATGTGGCCATCTTCATCCTCGTTGTCCACATCGTCAGACAACACCTATACAAATAGTAAAACAAATTTGGCATCAAATCAATGTTGACATGCCGTGAAGTAGGATTAGGAATTTATAGATATTCATTTGTACATATCCAGATATTATGGTTTGATTTTTAAGTACAGTCGTCTATGTACAAACAAATCTTGAAGAAAATAATGGAACAAACATATGTAGGTCATTCAAAATCAATAGTCAAGTCCTGGCTAGGAATTATTAGCACAAACACTAACCCTCGTCAGATTACTAGCACAAATCATTTGCACAGATGAAACAACTAATCACTTTCCACTTGTACCATTCAAACAATCAATACACTACATGGATCTAACGAAACTTACTAAGATTTCATGGATTGGGAGAACATAACCATAGGATTTCTATTCCAAAAAGGGGGGGAAGGAGTAACCAGAGAAACCCTATGATCTATTTGACACATGAATGGATATAGATGACTAACCAGTTGTCCGTCGTCGTCGGAGTCGTCGCCAGAGTGGTCGTCGGAGTCCTCGCCGGGGTTTTCACCAGAGTCGGTGTGGAACTCCGCCTCCGGCTGTGGAAGCTCAACGCCGTCGACGACGTCAGGGTTTAGCGCTAACTCGCCGGCAATGACGGCAACCTCTGTCTCCATGTCCACGCCGTGCTCCGGTGCTTTAGCAGCCCCAGCATCGCCACTCCCTCCAATGGGGCGCTTCGCCGACATCCTCATACACTAACGGCTTTGAGGACTGAGAGTGACGTCGAGGATGCAAGCGGAGAGAGAGGATTGTGTGTGTGGCGAGGATGGGGGGTGCGGCCGCTCGAGCGCACCATTAATATGGAGTAGTGGGGGAGAGGCGGACGGCGGTCAAACCGATGGCTCGCCTCCTGGTGAGCCTGCGCACCAGACTGCTGGCATGCCTACCATCGTTTCACACAGGTACTCACATGCCTCCTGATGAAACTGCGCAGTGAGCACTCCTTCGATAATTCACACACCTGCACGCACGCCTCCCGGTCTACCTGCATGATGGACTGCTCGCATGCATTCCGTTAACTCACACCTGCTCGCACGGCACATGGGTCACGTGGTGGCACGTATATTGGTTTTCTATTTGGATGATTAATGTTGCCACTTTATTGCTTAACCGAAGCATGGCACTTATCCATTGTTGGTCTAACGCTCACAGTTCATATAAATAATCCGTTTCGGATATTGGTTCCCAATTATTAATAATCTCCCATTTGTAATTAGATAAAGATTACATCAAAACTGGTCTCAAATTTGACAAAAAAAGTACAATGCCACTTTGTATTGGTGTCCATATGACAACATGATAAGTTTCATGAACTTCAAATAAGTTTTGGATGTAATAGAATTTAAAAATCAAGATTCTCAATTTTGAAATTTCTTGCATGGGGAGTAAACATGCACCCAGTGAGACACATGTGTTTTTTCAATCCATTTAGGTGCACTGTCACGTGTGCATGTAGCTCAAATTTGATTTTTGCACATTATACCCATAGAAAATTAATCAATTAATGTACTAAAATGGCTTAATGATCTTTGTTTTCTTTTCTAAATTAAAACGTCCCTCCTTTGGTAACATATGTTCACCGCGGGATAATTAATTTAACATGCATCGTAGTTGCGGTGGATTCACGGTGTGTGTGTGGGTGTGTGCGTCTGGGGGTGGCGGGTGGCTCGCAGTACACTACGAGTTGTGAGCCACCGTGTGGATTGGCCGTTTTATTAGGCAGGCTGGCACGGCATCCGAGTCGTGAATTCGTTATTTAAAACATTACACAACCCTTTCATACATACATGTTTTGGCCACATGCAGTCGATGGTTGTCCTACACGACACTCGATACTCGCGTGTGACGCTTTCTGTGGGCCCGCAAGGTCGTTCTCTATCACTTTGACGAATAGCCAGCAGTGAGGTTAATTTGACTAGCAAGGTAGAATATTTTTTGTTTGTGTTATGGTGGCATATAGTACGCGGCGAAGAGGTGGGAGGGGACTAGCATATATACTATACGTACGTGTCTGTGAACAAGTACACCTCACTCAATGTCGGGACTTTTTGGTTTCTGAGGCACGTGCCACATCAAAATTGTGAAATTGGCTATTCAAACATCACACAACACCTCTTTGGGCTACATGCATGTAGTCGGTGGTTATCCTAGCTAGGACACTCACGTGTGACGCTTCCATCTGTGGGCCCACGAGGCCATCGTTGATGCATGCATGCATCACTTTGACCTACATCGGGAGAGGTTAATTAATTTCACCATCAATGAGGATTCTTTTTGGGTTGTACATATTACGGTAGGAGCATATAGTATGCGTCGAAGAGGGGGAAGGAGACCATCATATGTAGTACACTTCATGAACCTCGCTCTGTGTGGGTGCATGGATTACAATTTTTGAGGCATGTGGCACATCAAAGTTGTGCATTTTGGGTATTCAACATATATATGTTTGGCCCACATGCAAAGCGATGGTGGTTGTCCTCTCTCACCCACTTAGTCGGTTATCAGCGATTTTCATGCTTTCCATCTATGGCCCACTTGGTCCATCACTACTTTTTGCCTGACAACAAGAGAGGTCAATTTGACTTAGGAGGGGATTATTTTTTGCTTATAATATGGTATATATATAGGTCATGCTCTAGGATGACATGCATGATACAGTTTGAGCACACACACATGCATGTGTACGCATGAATCCCTCCCATCGAGTGGAAGTGGCTAGTACAATGACATGTCATGAAACGATATCGCTATGTGTGGGGAGTGTACGGTTTTTGACGCATGCGCCACATCAATGTTGTGAAATGGTATTCAAACATGCATCCACGCATCACCTCCATACATATGCATGTAGTTGTTTCCTTCGAATGGTACACTCCCTCACGAGGTTATCGGCGACAAGCCTATATATTCATGGGCCCGCGTGGACATCCATGATCACCTTGACCGACAACAAGATAGGTTACCATGGCGGATTCTTCATTTGGTTCGTGTTATCGTAGTATAGATCATGGTGAGATTCAGACCTAATTAAGTTTGAGCGCATATACTATGCGCGCATGCATGCATGAATCCCTGTCGTTGGCTTGAAGTGTGGTGTAACATACATATGCATCGTCAATCTAATCCTCACTCAGTGTGGGGATTTCGAGTTTGAAGTCACGGTGCCACATCAAAGTTGTTCCATTGTGTACTCAAAAACACACCTCTCCATCCATATGTTTGGGCCACACGCATGCAGTGGTTGTCTTCGGGGACTAGCTACTTGCATGATTATTGGCGAGCTAGCCCATCTTCGGGGTCGCATGGACGGCCATCACTTTAACCAACAACAAGAGAGAGGTTGTACGACCAAGGTGGATTATTCTTGGTCCGTTTTACGATCCATCTTGGTGAGATATGCCTCTCTGGCCTGCCGACTGAAAGTGTGGGGGGCTGCTACTTTGCACTTTGCTAGGTAAACCTCGGTTGGGGGGGACATGCATTCATAGCTTAGGATTCCCTTCATGCCAACACGAGGGGGGCTACTTGCTACTTCGCACTTTGCTAGGTGA
>NC_057812.1:312069037-312069622 GCF_018294505.1 Triticum aestivum
AGGCTGCTAGCTACTTCACATTTTGCTAGGTGAACCTCGGTTGGGGGGAGGGGGCATGCATTCATAGCTTAGGATTCCCTTCGTGCCGACACGAGGGGGCTGGGGAAAGCAATATCGTGTGCTTTTCGAGATAGGTGCCACATCGAAGTTGCATTTGGTATTTGAAAATCAAACCACCCTTTTCATACATAAATTTGGTCCACATGCAAGTGTGTTCATGTTCTGACCCTCTCCCACATCATTTTTCGCCAAATTTATGAACATTAGACAAGTCGGATGACGTAACTGACACGGTTCACTCAAACTAACCGTGTGCATTGGGCTCCATGAAGCTTCCCCTCTCAAAAATATCAACGCGCCTGTAGCTTTTTCTGCTTGATAACACACGGTTATTGTGTTTCGACCGTGTGTGATGTTTCTTGTTCCCAATCCCGCCTGCATCCCTCGAAAATATCTGCCCGCCTCGAGGGTATTTCAGTTTCATAACACACGGTTGTTATCTATGGACCGTGTGCGATGCACCATCATCAAAATTTTCAATAGCCTCGGCATTTCACTCCCGCGTTTTTTCAGCACCCGCGTCAT
>NC_057812.1:312070115-312076455 GCF_018294505.1 Triticum aestivum
GGCCCCCTGTTGCTCCACCAACGTACTCCTTCCTCCTATATATACCTACGTACCCCCAAACGATCAGATACAGAGCCAAAACCCTAATTCCACCGCCGCAACTTTTTGTATCCATGAGATCCCATCTTGGTGCCTATTTCGGAGCTCTGCCGGAGGGGGTACCCATCACGGAGGGCTTCCACATCATCACCATAGCCCCTCTGATGAAGTGTGAGTAGTTCACCTCAGACCTACAGGTCCATAGTTATTAGCTAGATGGCTTCTTCTCTCTTTTTGGATCTCAATACAATGTTCTCCCCCTCTCTTGTGGAGATCTATTCGATGTAATCTTCTTTTTGCGGTGTGTTTGTTGAGATCAATGAATTGTGGGTTTATGATCAAGTCTATCTATGAACAATATTTGAATCTTCTCTGAATTCTTTTATGTATGATTGGTTATCTTTGCAAGTCTCTTCGAATTATCAGTTTGGTTTCGCCTACTAGATTGATCTTTCTTGCAATGGGAGAAGTGCTTAGCTTTGGGTTCAATCTTGCGGTGTCCTTTCCCAGTGACAGTAGGGGCAGCAAGACACATATTTTATTGTTGCCATCGAGGATAACAAGATGGGGTTTTCATCATATTGCATGAGTTTATCCCTCTACATCATGTCATCTTGCTTAAGGTGTTACTCTGTTTTCATTAACTTAATACTCTAGATGCATGCTAGATAGCGGTCGATGAGTGGAGTAATAGTAGTAGATGCAGGCAGGAGTCGGCCTACTTGTCTCGGACGTGATGCCTATATACATGATCATGCCTAGATATTCTCATAACTATGCTCAATTCTATCAATTGCTCAACAGTAATTCGTTCACCCACCGTGGAATACTTATGCTCTTGAGAGAAGCCACTAGTGAAACCTATGGCCCCCAGGTCTATCTTCATCATATTAATCTTCCAATACTTAGTTATTTCCTTTGCTTTTTTACTTTGCTTTTATTTTACTTTGCATCTTTATCATAAAATACCAAAAATATTATCTTATCATATCTATTGGATCTCACTCTTGTAAGTGGTCGTATAGGGATTGACAACCCCTTATCGCGTTGGTTGCGAGGATTTATTTGTTTTGTGCAGGTACGAGGGACTCGCGTGTAGCCTCCTACTGGATTGATACCTTGGTTCTCAAAACTGAGGGAAATACTTATGCTACTTTGCTGCATCATCCCTTCCTCTTCGGGGAAAAACCAACGCAGTGCTCAAGAGGCAGCAAGAAGGATTTCTGGCGCCGTTGCCGGGGAGTCTACGCAAAAGTCAATATACCAAGTACCCATCACAATCCCTATCTCCCGCATTACATTATTTGCCATTTGCCTCTCGTTTTCCTCTCCCCCACTTCACCCTTGCCATTTTATTCTCCCTCTCTCTCTCTCTCTATCCTCCCTCTCTTTTCCGGTTCGCCTCTTTTTCGTTTGCTTGTCGTTATGGCTAGTCCCTTATCCGCTCCTTTGTCACCTGAGTTTGAGGTTCTACACTTCAAACAAAGGCAAGGAGAAAATTTAAAAGATGCTTGGTTTAGAATGATGGAATCTTATTGTAATTGTACCCTAGAGGTGAATTTTAGAATTTTGCTTCGCAACTTCTATGTTGGATTAAATATGTCTCATAGACAACTTTTGGATAGCGTTGCCAAAGGCAATTTTATTGAAATTGATCCCAGTATTGCGCATGAAATTATAGAAGGTATAGTAGGAACTATACCTCAACAAAAGGGGCCTCATCATACCCAAGAGGAAATGCAAGTTTTTTAGAAGATTTGCGAAGTAACCAAGATTTTACAAAAGTCTCTTGAACCTCTTAAAAGCGTTAGCGGGAATCTCCACCGCATGAATATGTTGATTACTCTTTGCAATAAGCAGTTGGATTCATTAGATCTAAAAAATTCAGAATATGAAGGGAAATGTAAAGAACCTCCCGGATTCGAGCTTGATTCTGCTAAAAAGTTGAAAACCAAAGATGGCGATACCTAGATCTATCCTTGCTTTCTATGCCTAGCTAGGGGCATTAAGCGATAGCGCTTGTTGGGAGGCAACCCAATTTTATTTTTATTCTTTGCTTTTTGCTCCTGTTTAGAAATAAATAATTTATCTAGCCTCTGTTTAGATTGTGTTTTTTGTGTTTAATTAGTGTCTATGCCATGTAGAACCGTTGGGAAGACTTGGGGAAAGTCTTGATATCTTGCTGTAAAAAACAGAAACTTTAGCGCTAACGAGAACTGCTGCCATTTTTATTTGGAAAGTGCTATTTAGTTAATTCTTTTTTCAGATTATTAATAGATAAATTACTCACGTCCATAAATATATTTTAGAATTTTTGGGGTTCCAGATATTGCGCTAGCTACAGATTACTACAGACTGTTCTGTTTTTGACAGATTCTGTTTTCGTGTGTTGTTTGCTTATTTTGATGAATCTATGGCTAGTAAAATAGTTTATAAACCATAGAGAAGTTGTAATACACTAGGTTTAACACCAATATAAATAAAGAATGAGTTCATTACAGTACATTGAAGTGGTCTTTTGTTTTCTTTTGCTAACGGAGCTCATGAGATTTTCTACTTTAAGTTTTGTGTTGTGAAGTTTTCAAGTTTTGGGTAAAGATTTGATGGATTATGGAACAAGGAGTGGCAAGAGCCTAAGCTTCGGGATGCCCATGGAACCCCCAAGATAATCTAAGGACACCTAAAAGCCAAATCTTGGGGATGCCCCGGAAGGCATCCCCTCTTTTCATCTACTTCTATTGGTAACTTTACTTGGAGCTATATTTTTATTCACCACATGATATGTGTTTTGCTTGGAGCGTCTTGTATGATTTTAGTCTTTGCTTTTTAGTTTACCACAATCATCCTTGCTGTACACACCTTTTGAGAGAGCCATACATGATTTGGAATTCGTTAGAATACTCTATGTGCTTTGCTTATATCATTTGAGTTATATAGTTTTGCTCTAGTACTTCACTTATATCTTTTAGAGCACGATGGTGGATTTGTTTTATAGAAACTATTGATCTCTCATGCTTCACTTAGATTATTTTGAGAGTATTAAATAGCATGGTAATTTGCTTAAATAATCCTAATATGCTAGGTGTTCAAGATTAATAAAAAAATTATTATGAGTGTTTTGAATGCTAAGAGAAGTTTGATGCTTGATGATTGTTTTGAGATATGGAGGTAATAATATCAAAGTCGTGCTAGTTGAGTAGTTGTGAATTTGAGAAATGCTTGTGTTGAAGTTTGCAAGTCCCGTAGCATGCACGTATGGTAAACATTGTGTAACAAATTTGAAACATGAGGTGTTATTTGATTGTCTTCCTTATGAGTGGCGGTCGGGGACGAGCGATGGTCTTTTCCTACCAATCTATCCCCCTAGGAGCATGCACGTAATACTTTGTTTCGATAACTAATAGATTTTTGCAATAAGTATGTGTGTTCTTTATGACTAATGTTGAGTCCATGGATTATACGCACTCTTACCCTTCCACCATTTCTAGCCTCTTCGGTATCGTGCATTGCACTTTCTCACATTGAGAGTTGGTGCAAACTTCGCCAGTGCATCCAAACCCCGTGATATGATATGCTCTTTCACACATAAACCTCCTTATATCTTCCTCAAAAAAGCCACCATACCTACCTATTATGGCATAGCCATTCCGAGATATATTGCCATGCAACTTTCCACCATTTTGTTCATCATGACACATTCTTCGTTGTCATACTGCTTAGCATGATCATGTAGTTGACATAGTATTTGTGGCAAAGCCACCGTTCATAATTCTTTCATACATGTCACTCTTGGTTCATTGCATATCCCGGTACACCGCCGGAGGCATTCATATAGAGTCATATCTTGTTCTAAGTATCGAGTTGTAATTCTTGAGTTGTAAATAAATTGAAGTGTGATGATCATCTTTAATAGAGCATTGTCCCAAATAAAAAAATAAAAAAATAAAGGCCAAATAAAAAAAGAAAGGCAAAAAAGGGACAATGCTACTATCCTTTTTCCACACTTGTGCTTCAAAGTAGCACCATAATCTTCATGATAGAGAGTCTTTTGTTTTGTCACTTTCATATACTAGTGGGAATTTTTAATTATAGAACTTGGCTTGTATATTCCTACAATGGGCCTCCTCAAGTGCCCTAGGTCTTCGTGAGCAAGCAAGTTGGATGCACACCCACTTAGTTTCTTCTGTAGAGCTTTCGTACATTTATAGCTCTAGTGCATCTGTTGCATGGCAATCCCTACTCCTTGTATTAACATCAATCGATGGGCATCTCCATAGCCCATTGATTAGCCTCGTTGATGTGAGACTTTCTCCTTTTTTGTCTTCTCCACATAACCCCCATCACTATATTCTATTCCACCCATAGTGCTATATCCATGGCTCGCACTCATATATTGCGTGAAAGTTTATAGGTTTGAGATTACTAAAGTATGAAACAATTGCTTTGCTTGTCATCGGGGTTGTGCATGATGAGAGCATTCTTGTGTGACGAAAATGGAGCATGACTAAACTATATGATTTTGTAGGGATGAACTTTCTTTGGCCATGTTATTTTGAGAGGACATAATTGCTTAGTTAGTATGCTTGAAGTATTATTGTTTTTATGTCAATATGAACTTTTATCTTGAATCTTTCGGATCAGAATATTCATACCACAATTAAGAAGAATTACATTAAAATTATGCCAAGTAGCACTCCGCATCAAAAATTCTGTTTTTATCATTTACCTACTCGAGGACGAGCAGGAATTAAGCTTGGGGATGCTTGATACGTCTCCAACGTATCTATAATTTTTGATTGCTCCATGCTATATTATCTACTGTTTTGGACATTATTGGGCCTTATTACCCACTTTTATATTATTTTTGGGACTAACCTATTAACCGGAGGCCCAGCCCAGAATTGCTGTTTTTTTGCCTATTTTAGGGTTTCGAAGAAAAGGAATATCAAACGGAGTCCAAATGGAATGAAACCTTCGGAAATGTGATTTTCTCACCGAACATGATCCAGGGGAAAGCGCCCATCTGCGACATCAGGGAGGGCACCCTACAGCCATGGTCTTCCAAGGGGAAGGAGCCCATCTATGACAACATGGAGCGCATCCAGGGCTCGTGCTCTTCCCACGGGAATGAGCCCATTTGTGACAAGTGAGGAAACCCATGATTTGTTTTGTCGTGCCTCTTCACAAGGGGAAACCCATGATTTGTTTTGTCGAGTCCCTTTTGTAGTGTAGTGAGAATATTTCTAGTTTTAATTGTTATATGTGGTTGTTTGCAGTATGCCTTCTTTATTTCAGTTGTTCACAATGTGATGTTCTATATGTGCAATTATTTACTGTGCAGTACATTTCATCAATCCTGTTTTAAACATACTGATAGGAATGCATATATTTGCTTGATGTTAAGCCTGTTATAGCTAGCATATGCCTCTTTTAGAGTTTTTTGATTGTTCGGTTGTTTGTAGTTAGCATATGTCCAGTTTCAAATGGTATCTTTGGTTGTTCGTAGTATGCCTTGTTTATTCCAGTTATTCACAACGTGATGTTCTATATGTGCAAGTATGAACTGTGCAGTTCAATTTCATCAGTACCAGTTTCAACAATAACACTATGAATGACTACATTTGGTTGCTGCATCTTGTAGTTAACACGCCTTCCATTTTTTATTTAACAATAACCAGTGTACTTAGACCAGCACAATACCAGTTTGAATGACTATGTTTGCTTATTGTTAAATGTTAGGCCTGTTGCAGTTAACACACCTTTCCACTTGTTTTGCTTTACTAGCATGCCTAAACCTGCACATTGAAGCTATCTTTTGGAGATTATTTTGATGTTTAGCTTGTTGTGCTTAACATGCTTCTCGATGTATCTACACATGACAATTTTGGGAATGACTATTGTTTCCCGTCGAGGTTATTTTCATCCCATGGCTTATATATGCTCACTATTCAGGATATCGGTAGCTGGTACCATATAGGCCAGGGGTTGATAACGGACTAATCGGTGAATTGGAATTTTAACTGAATATATCTGCAACCCATTTATCGTTAGGTTAACTAGGGCCATATGTAATATATCTAAGGCTACATATCAACATGCACTGTACTAAATGTCTAAATATGCAATCTTAGGCTACATAGCAACAAGGAACAATAACAACAACAACAACAACAACAACAAAAACAACAAAAACAACAACAACAACAACAACAACAACAACAACAACAACAACAACAACAACAACAACAACAACAACAGCAACAACAACAACAACAGCAACAACAACACTAGCAACAACAAC
>NC_057812.1:312076885-312098934 GCF_018294505.1 Triticum aestivum
AACAACAACAACAACAACAACAACAACAACAGTGTTTGGATACTCAACTTAGCTAGAGGTTAGAGTTAGTTTCTAACTCATGACTAACCCTGAACTAACTCCATCCAAAGAGTTGTTTGGATGGCAGGGTTAGATTGACAATAAATGCACTAGGAGAGCTAGATCCAATTAGCACCTCTTGGGTTGGATAGTTTTTTGGGTGGGTTATAGATGCAACTAACTCAAACTAGCCTCATGTTTAGATATACTTTAGGGCTATTTGAGCCCGAACTATCTCAAACTAACTTTAACCCATGGATACAGGAGCAGTTTATCAGCCGATAATTTGTAAGAATGTAATAAACTCCTTCCAGCCCATAATATAAGATGTTAATTCATCTAATATGTGAGTATATTGGATGTTATAAGATATTATAAAAGAGTGTTGTACTACATCATTGTGCACTTGCTGTTTAGCTTCTAATATTAACTTGGTTCTTTTAGGTACATATGTCATTGGTAAAGATTCGCGCTTCAACCCTTTCTGTGTATGGGGCAATGAGATATAAATGAACCAGCATCAAGTGAGGAAGCTGATAAATATTGTTAGTAAAATGGGTCCAAAGATGGCAATTAAACTATTTGTTTACACTTTATCCAAGACAACAATGAACTGCATGATGGTAAGTAAGAACTCCGCAGCCTTCTTTTTACTGCCCGTAATGAGTTGTGTTAGATGACAATGTCTGAATCTTTTTTCCTTTGCAGTGGTTGCCAGCAGTTTACTCAAGATTACCTCTCAAACTACATGCTTGGTAGGCATGTGATACGTCTCCAACGTATCTATAATTTTTGATTGTTCCATGCTATTATATTATCTATTTTGGATGTTTAATGGGCTTTAATATGCTCTTTTATATTATTTTGGGGACTAACCTATTAACCGGAGGCCCAGTGCCAGTTTCCGTTTTTTTTGCCTATTTTAGAGTTTCGCAGAAAAGGAATACCAAACAGAATCCAAACGGAATGAAACTTCACAATGATCTTTTTTGGACCGAAAGCAAACCAGAAGACTTGGAGTTGAAGTCTGGAACTCCGTGAGGCAGCCACGAGGCAGGAGGGTGCGCCCAGGGGGGTAGGCGCGCTCCCCACCCTTGTGGGCCCCACGTAGCTCCACCGACTTAAAATGAATTAGCTCTTTCGTGCTTAATTCTCACCTGCTGCTTATCGCGGACTTGTCTGCTTTCATGCAAAGCGAAAAGGGGGGGTACCTGAGCATCGTGACTCATGGGCTCCTACTGGCTCTCCAGCCCTCACCCCCTGGCCTTGAACCACGGCATCGCGACCTGTCATACCAGCGGCGGCTGAGCTAGCTCGAGAGCCGGGACCTGAGGATGTAGAGCATTTGCATTCTAACCACCCTGCAGGAACACACCATTGATAAAGGCCTAGAGCCAAGCGCAACCCGCCTCGCGGTAGGGCCTTGTGAGCCCCGCGCTGGCTCACGAGTGCCCAGATACACCTCTCCTAGCCCTACCGTGCCGGCCACGTGTCAGGGCGGGGCTGTACACGCCCCGGGGGCTCCTCCCGGAGGGGAGCCCCCTCCCACGTACCAGTGGAAGCACCATGCTCCGCGTTGGCTGACGACACAGCCGAGGAGCGGCTATGCCCGTACACATACGGAAGCGCTATGCTCCGCGCTGGTGATAAACAACTGAGGGCAGCCTACGGCCGTACCAACCTCAGGGAGCCCAGAGCTCAGTGTCCGGCACCATCGCAACGCCTCCCCTCAGGAGCGCCGCTCGAGGGGGCTGGACACGGGGGCTACTCCCGGGCCTTGCCTGAGCGCACGCCACCCAGCCAGGTCCCTCGGACCTGGTCATCACGCGCCCCTCCCCGAGCGGAGCCAAGGTATGGAAACCCATTTGAATGTCAAGGGGGACTCCTGAGCATCGCAACTCGGGAGCCTAACTTGCCCCGTAGCCCCTCACTCCTTAGTCACGTCCTGGTTTCAGGTCGGGGCTAACGCTGGGTGAGGTATGCGCGGGGCTGGGCCCTGCTGACGCAGAACGACCAATCCACTCCTCGTTCCCCCCTTTCCTACTTGTTGCTTGCACGTCAAGGGGGACTCCTAAGCATCGCGACTCAGGAGCCTAACTTGCCACCTAGCCCCTCGCTCCTTAGTCCCGTCCTGGTTTCCGATTGGGGCTAACGCTGGGTGAGGTATGCGCGGGGCCGGGCCCTGCCGACGCAGAGCGCGAGCAAGTAGGGGAGAAAAATGCAAACTCCAGGAAATTCAAAGCAAATATTACAAGCCATAGATTGTTTCACAGCGTCAAACACAAGTTTAAACGCCTCCGCGAGGCATGATGCATGTTGCAGGAATAAAAACAGGATGGAAGCCGCGAAGGGATCACTCTCTAGTGGCGCCGCCGCCTGTGGTGGAGTCACGCTGGACGACTCCGCCTCCCGGGCCGTGGAGCTGGCGGCACCGCGCCCGGGCAAGATGCTGAAGGCGCGGAACCTCCCCAGCGAAGCTTCGGCTCGGCCTTTCACGGCCTCAGCGGCAGCGGCGGCAAGGTTGCCGCTCACGGGTTCGAGCAGGCTGTCGAAGTCGACGTCGGGGTTGCGCAGGTAGACGTGGCTGAGGACATGCGTCAGCGACGCAAAAGACATGGCACGCGCCTCGGCCTCGGCCGTGGGGCCAAGGCCATCTATGACATCTTCAAGCGCACGAACCAGGAAGGGAAGCAGCTTGGCGGGGCCATCCTCTGCACCGGCCAACAGCTCCTCCAAGCCGCTCTCGTAAAGCGTCTTCAGCGCGGCACGAGCCTTCTTCTCCATCTCCACGAAGGCCACCCGATCCTCCGCCAGGACCTTCGCCTTGGCGTCTAGCTCGGTCCTCTCCGCCTTCAGTGACCGCTCCAGCGTCTCTAATCGGTCGTGACGGTCATCAAGCTCGACGTACCGGTCCTTGACGGCAGCCTCTCGAGCCTTCATCTCCTTCTCTTTCTCCTGGCAGCCGTGGACCTCCTTGGCGAGCTCGTCACGCAAGCCTTGCAGCTCGGTCTCCAACGCCTCGCAGCGAGCCTTGGCAGCTGCAGCGTCGCCCAGGGTAGCGTCGCGAGCGGCCTTGGCTTGGTTGGCGGCCTGCTTCTCCCCATCGGAGGCCGACACGGCCTGGCTTAGCGCTGCTCGGACGGAGCAGCGGAACGGGCCCAGCCAGAAGCTAGCTCCAGGCGCCTGGCCGCTAGGCGAGGGTCCGCGCTCAGAAGATCCTCCCGCAGCTGGCTTAGTTCACTGGCGACCTGGTCCAAGACGGCGGCAGAGGGAACAGAAGAAGCGGGAACTGGCGGAGCAAGCGAAGAGGATGGCAGCGTGATCACGGCTTGGCAGGAAGGAACCCCCTGGGACTTGGCTGCCCCGACTGCAGCATCGAGCGCAGTCGACTCCAGGGTCAGTGAGGCCACGGGGGCTGACTCCTCGCCGAGGCGTCCCAGTCGGCCTCGCGAGGACGGCCGGGCAGGGGAGGCGCGAGCCTCGTCGTCTTCCTCCCCAGCGGACGAAGGCACCGCCCCGGCAGATGGACTCGCCCCAAGCAGGGCCGCAGAAGCCCCTCTCAACCTCTTCTCCGCAGGCACCATCCTGACAAAGAATATGGATGTCAAGCCTCGGCGGCAGAAACCAAGAAAAGCACGAATCAAGCACTTACTGGTCATCGCTCGCGAACTCAAGCAACCTCCGGCCAAACTTGAAGCCCGAGAGCCCGCAGCTGGGGTCAGCCTCGGGAGGCCCGGAAGCAGAGGGCACGTCAGGAGGGCTGGAGCTGGCCCAGACCGCCCAGGGACCAGAGCAAACCCTGGGGGAACCAGCCCCGACCTGCCCTTCCTTGTGACCAAGGGAGAGTCCTCCCCTCCTCACCTGGCGCCGGCCTCGTCGTCGTCCGGCATGGAGCGGAGGGCCTGGGGCCTGCGCCGAGGGAAAGACTCCCTCGACTCCTCGCCAGTCTCCTCAGAGTCAGACTCTTCCCCCTCCGCCTCTTCTTCCCCCTCGCTCCCGCTGGAGCTGTCGGAGGACACGTTCACCATCGCCAGTGCCGCAAGACCCTCCGGAGCTTCCGCGGGCACCAGCCCCTCACCATTAAAGGTGGGCATGGCTTTCACCACCTGCTCCCAGTCGTCACGAAGGAACAGGGGGATGGAGGCGCCCACCGGCTTCGCCACGTCTCCCCCAACCAAGGAATGGAGGGCTGCGACCAGATTCTCGCCGGTTAGGGCCTCAGAGCTTAGGCGCAAGGCGGCGTCCGCTTCCCCAAGCCTCCACAACGGGAGCGAGTGCTCCTGGAGTGGATCCACCCGATGCTCCAAGAACTCCCTCAGGAGCGTGGCCCCGGTCAGCTTTGCCGCCCCCAAGTTGCTTGGCCTCAGCTCTGCGTTCATCCTCTTCAGCACCGCCTTCGCACGGGGGTGGACGAGCTCCACGCGGGACCACGTGTCGACAGCCTTGGGCTGCCCCATAGGCAACACCAGACGGGGGTGGAGGCGCCCGATGTCCACCATGACCCACTTGCTCCGGAAGCCTTCGATTCTCTTCCCAGGCTTCGAGATAGCATTGGAATTGGAGTATGCGATGAAGCTCGCACATGCGGAGATATGGCCACCAGAAACCTGGAGGGAAAAATAGTGACACAACAGGGCCACCGAGGGCTTTACCCCGACGTGAGCCTCACAGTAGTAAGCAAAAATCGCCAGGAGAAGAACAGAGTTGGGGTGGAGATGCACAGCCTGCAAGTTGTACTGGTGGAGAACAACAAAGAAGAACTCAGAGAAAGGGGGCACCAGACCAGCGACGATGGCGCTCACAAAGAGCGGATAGAAGGTGCTCCCCTTGCCTTCAGGCTGGTCGGAGCCGGCCTTGAGCACAGTCGCCCCCTTGCTGCCCTGCGCCACCGTCACCAGGCGTGTGAGGGCAAGGTTCTTCTCCAATAGGTTCGGGGAATCCAGAGCCGGCGAGTACCAGGCCTCGGTCGGGGACTTGCGAGGCGCCATGATGCCGGATGAGGAGGATTGAGACAGATCTGGAGGATTTCGGGAGCAAGAAGGAGGAGAGCGAGAAAGGGGATCTGGGGCGAGGCGAACAAGAACAAAGCAGGTAAGTCTGGCCCAGGCACCTCTTTTGTTAGATGGAAAGTTGCCGAGGCGTCGTGGGGAAGCGCACACGCCCACGTCCAATCAATCGCCACGCGGCGCCCAAGGCCACAGGCTATTGGGGCCCATGGCGCTTCACGCTTGCCCCTTTGCTTCCCTTCTAGGCCAAGCCCGAGCGTGCCTTGGGCCTGGGGGGTACTGTCAGCATTCTGGGAATGGGGGTCCCCAGACTTGCCTGCCTGCGGCCTGCGGCGTGGCTCAAGTGGGGGCCCAGTGCGGCCCATCTTCATCAGCTCAAGCTCAAGACCCTCGCGAGGGGCCAAGCCTCGCGGGGCGGACAACAGAAAGCTCCCTCAAAGGCAGCCTCATCAGGCAGGCTCGTGAGGAGGCGGAGAGATCAAGGCAGGGGTGCCTCGCGAGGAGCCCATGACGCAACCCATGACGATCGAGACCAGGCGGGCGTCGGCTTGCGCAGTGTCCTTGTTTCCCCTTTGGTGCAAAGGGGGCAAGCACAGGCCAAGGCATCGGGCAAAGGTTACCATTCCGGTGCAACGAGACCAGGACCAGCAGAGCGGCAGGACGAAGGTCACCGTGGAGCCCAAGACGGCGTCATCACCAGTGCTTTTGGCAGCCGAAGACCACCTTTGGTCAGGATAACTTGTACTAGATGTTCCCCTTCAAAATGGCCAATTGTTGGCGCCCTTCCTGCTCATTATTTGGGGAGAGGCCTAGGGCCTCTATAAATAGAGCTAGCCACCATAGAGTAGAAAAAGAAGGGATGGACACACCTAGACATCTAGAGATCTGATAGAGGCCTAGCAGAGAGAGAGAGAGGCGACTGAACTCACCCAAGCAGTTCATCGCACCAGCTCAAGAACACCTCTCGCGAGGTTGTTCTTCCCTTGTATTGTTCATCATCAGCCCCTAAGGCAATCCACCACACCACACACTGGAGTAGGGTATTACACCACAACGGTGGCCCGAACCAGTATAAACCTCGTGTCCCTTGTGTTGTTCGTTGTTTGCAGCTTAGATCACGTGAGGAGATTGGACGTAGATCGGTAGGGGAGAGATCTCCATGCGCACCCCAGTGTTCGAACCTCAAGGGTCTGCCGAAACCCGAAATCCGACAGGGTGCTACGCGTCCGTCCAACACACGCGACCACCCCGACAGGACTATGCTTCGGTGCCTTAAGGCACCTGCCTTTGTGCCCATGACATATGGGCCCAACAGGTGGCTGGCCCACATGTCAGTGACACAAAGGCAGTTGCCTTTAAGGCACCGAAGCAGCGTCCACCCCGACACGACCCTGGTTTGCCTGGTGCGCCTACATTTGAGAATGCAAACGAATCTTCTTTCATTTGCAAACGAATCTGTATGTATTACCATGCCCGTGTTTTCCTTGCAATAATTAGTCATTCGAAACGAGATACTCCATCCGTTCACTTTTGTAAGTCGTTTCAGACAACTTAAAATGAACTGTTTTGCACATTGTCTGAAATGTCTTCAAGGTCTTATAAAAGTGAACAGAGGGAGTACTATAAATTAATTAATGAGGAGTTATTTGAAAAAAATCGAAACTGTACCCATGCTAACATGGATTAGAGTGTGTGTGTCACATAATTACTTATTTGAATTAGAGTGTGTGTCACGTAGTTAGTTATTTGAATTAGAGTGTGTGTCACGTAGTTAGTTATTTGAATTAGAGTGTGTGTCACGTAGCGATCTCCAATTCGAACATGGATTTCGCATTTCACTATATCCATGCTACTTTTTTAATACAAATTCATATGTATATGATGAACACCATGGTAGTGAGAAAACTTTTGGATGGATTCAAACATATGACCTACAAAATAGCACAACAAACTGAGTCAATGTCAACTCTTCGAAACTTAGTATGGCACGAATTCGAAATAGTTACCCGTATGCCTGGTCCTCGGTTCAAATCTTACAATGTACATCGAATTGAAACATCGATATTAAGTCTCAAACTATGTACATTCAAATGTTGTTTTTACCCCCCCCCCCCCGCACAAACCCTACATACTTCCTGTATCGGTCAATCTTCCTCTCCTAACCACCTTAGGAAGCTATCGGTTTCCAACACACGATCATTCTTTCTCTCCATGTTTCGATCTCTTAGTCTCTCAACTACACAACCCACTTTTCCAGTCCGTTACCAAATGTATTTACCTCACACACCCACCATTGCACCCCATGCCGAGCTCTCTCTCCCCCCTCTCCCTCTCACCCTCTCGCGCTAAATACATGCATTGCCTATCTATCCCCCCAACCTCTCGTGCATGCGCACGCACGCACGTTGTATATCTAGGTCACTCCCCCGAGACTGTCTCACTCTTTCTTCCACACGGCGGGCCACACTCGCTCAATCTTGCTCTCTTTATCTGAGTCTCATTTAACCTCGTTTTCTTTCACACACAAATGATATATCTGCCTGTTCGGGCCTCGATCGACACACTCTATACTCTCTCACGCATATTGTCTATCTAGGTCAGTCCATCCAAGCCGCCACCACTCTTTCGACCTCATGGTGGGCCACGCTCACTCAATCTCTCTCTCTCTCCGTATGTCTTGATTGACATCGCTCTTTCTCGGACAAAAACGATATATCACCATGTTGAGCCCAGTTCGACCTATTCACATTGTATACTCTCTCACGCACATCGTCTATCTAGGTCACTCTCTCCAACCCGTCTCACTCTTTCGATCGCACGGCGACCCTATGTGATCGGTTGACCTTGCTTCCTCTCACGCACAAAATATATCTACACGTCTGTTACTGGATCATCTCTCAAGCTCTATTTTATAGCCCTCACCCTTGCCAAAAAGCTCAATCGGACAATATCTCTCCAGAGCATATATATTTGTTCAATGAATGTCGGACCACACTCACTTTGTCTCTCTATCTATATGTCTCTCGATTGACCTCGCTTTCCCACACCGTATCTTCCACGCATTGAAGCTACTACCTCTCCATCCCTTGCAAAGCCGGAGCTATTTACATTGCGAGGGGCACTCCAATCTTGGATTAATTTGTGTAGGCATTTATTCTTGTCGGTTTAGATTATATTTTCGTAGCATTCGGCCCAGAACTACTCCAATCACCGTAGCGGGTAATTAAGCTACGGGGAGCACCTAATATGAGCACCGGGGAGCCGTTGGATTGAAGATGCAGCGGCACACACGAGGCCTGAATGTCTTATTTGCAAAAAAACCTTTGGAGAGTTTGGAAATTGCGCATAATTACAAAGACTACTCCCAAGCCATTGTATCTCACTTCCAACAGTGTAAAAACTCGTATCACCACAATATCTAAGCTGCGGGGTGGATGTGATATTCTATACCGCTATCATTTTTGTTTGTAAACTTGCAAAAAACGTGTAACTCGTGCCGTTACTTGTCTAACCGCGCAAAGTGTTTGTTCAAAAAAACCATCCTACATTGAAATATCGGAACAACACACAGGGGTCCCACTTGTCATTAAATAAATTTGGACCTAAAACTAACAAATCTGAAAGACGAGATTCGAACTGGCAACCTGGACTACAAAGCGTAAGTCGATAGCCTGAAAAAATGAATGGTTGTTGGCTTTGTCCCATAACTTGATTTTATACAGTACTTGCGTTGAGTAAAGTAGAGGGAGTGCCTCGTCAACACGTGCATGACCGTTATCTCACTTACTGGTGGGTCCCAGGTCTGCGATCTCAATCTCTCTTCTCTCCATCGTCTAACCTTTGCACGGGCACACATGAAGAGCGACGCTAGCTTGCCGTGGTGTTATTACAACTAAAACAACTTAGAAAATAGAAGAATTGCCTAGAACAAGAGAAGTTGTGGCTAGTCGAGACGGAGCTAACCACATCTATCCTCCGTGCCATGTTTGCATGATGAAGCTGTGTGGCTAGTGGGGTGTTTTCAACCGACTGGCTGGGTCCCGAGGTCGAACCATAGGTACTCTACTACGTCTGATACAGTATATATTTACATGCACATTTTTCCTCCGTGCCGAGACGTGGCACACCCTACCGCGCGGTTTCGGGGTCCTCCCGGGTGGTGCACGCATATATTCTTCCTGATGTGGGACGCCCTACCGCGCGTTTTCTGGGTCCTCCTCGGTCGTAGCGCCGAAGCAAGTAAATGAGTCGTCAAATCACGAAAGACCACCTTTCCCGTCGAGTACATCAGTGAAGCACGGTGGCTAGCTAGTTGGGCTAGTTCGACCGATTAGCTAGGCCGCCGCCACATTTGTTTTTTCACCCCTTTTTTATCTACTTGCCGGCAGGTAAATTTAAATATCCACCGCGGCGTTGCTCTGGTGTTTGGGTGCAGCAGGATTTTTAATTTTTTGATTGACGGGAGCAGGCGCGGCAGGATTTTTAATTTTTTGATTAACGGGAGCAGGCGCGGCAGCAATTAGTCACGATTACTCCACTTGTACCCACTGCTCCCTGATGTGAGAAGTCGTTGACTGGTGTTTTACCGTGGTGAAAACCAAAAGATTCCCCGCTCCCTCCGCCTTCCCGTAGATTGCATTGCCTTTCAGTCGTTTCGCCCCCTTTGCTTCCTCTCCCCATTGCTTCTACCTGGTGCCATGGCGGCGCAGCAGATCATGGAGTCCGAGGTGAGGCTCCTGACACAGGAGCTCCATGCCAAGGATGCGGAGCTCAGGGCCAAGAACGTGGAGCTCCGTGAGCTCAAGGAGGAGAGCAGTGCCACGCTCCTCTGTTATGTGCAGGAGTTCACGGAGCTTCAAAAGTGGCAGGCGTCCACCACAAAGATGCTCGAGGCATCGGCGGCATTGCTGCATAAAGCGGGAGATACGATAGGCCGTCAGGGGAGCCGGCTGGAGTGCAAGCGGGCTGATCGTGACGAGGTCCAGGATCGCCTCAGCCACTTGGTGAACCAAGTTGCCACGCACGTGTTGCGGCTGCGCGATGCCTACCGTCGTTCCAGCGCGACGATGCCGGCCGTCGGGCTAAACCCTCTGCATGGGCATGTCCATGTCTCAGCGCAACATGACTGTTGGATCAAACTCAGACGGTGCAGATCAGTCACTGTAGCACAAAGCGTGTGGGTGTGTTTGCTTGCATTCTCATCTCAATATAGTTGTTTCCTCTTCGTGTATTTTTCTCAACCTACTAGTGTGGACTCATGCACTCTGCCAAACACCCAAAAGTGGGTCGAGAAGGGAACTTTTGCTCCCATCTCGTGCACCCTTCATACACCATGCCTAACACTATTCGTGCTTCATGCGGTTCATGTTTCGTGGAGTACTGTAGCACCGTACTCTCCGTGCGCTGTGGACCTAGTTCTGTTAACATTGATCTCACCGTCCATTCTCGACCGCACAGTCGAAAAAGCGGTACTATGTTACATATAGGAGTAGTTGACATGCGCACAACATCATTTGTTATCGTCATATCTTACTACACTAACAACAAGATTGTGTAGTACTGACGTATGAACCACTGCACATGCCTAGTAGTAGGACCACCGTGTATGTTCAAGTGGTTGCCGTGTTTCGCACTCCTCTGTCGTAAGAGTGGAAACGTTTGCTGTAATCATTTTGTTCTTCTGAAAAACAATGGACACGCTCTACCGTGCGGATCCTCCTCCAGCCATGCACTAAAGTCCTCACTTTCGCCGACATGTGGGACAGCTAGCATCGGGATCCACCAGCCATGTACTAAATTACCCCGTAGTAGAGTGACGGTAGACTACCCCGATCGAAGCGCCGCAGTAATCCCCAAAGAGCCGTCAAATCACAAAACCCCCTCCTTACCAGCAGTAAGTTGGACGGACGAAGCAACCATCATTTCACTCTTCTCTCTCAGCTTTGTCTCTACCCAACCCTTGCTTCTGCCACATCTTTTTCCTCATTTCTTCAAGAAAACCCCGACTTGCTTCTGCCATTGTTCTTCTCTCCCAAAGAAGGAAAGGTGAGCGCATCAATGGTGTTGATTCTGGCCAAGGCCCGGTCTTGCAACCCCGAGACCGATCCTATAACTCCCTCTCTTTTCTTCTTTTGGGTTTGTGATTATGGTTTCTTTTCTTTTATTTCTATTTGACAGTTTCTTGATGGACGCTAGAGCACCGGCCGAAGTGATGTCTATGGCTCTGGCCAAAACCGTCGAGGCTCATGGTACGAAAAAGCGCAAGCACCCTGCCGAGACTACCGCAGACAAGCTCAAAGTCATCGCCCTGTCCAAGACCCCCTCTCCGGGATCCCTCATTAAGCAAGTCCAGGTAATATCTCTTCTTGACGATCTTTTTTCTCGATCTTGATCGTGTTTTTTCATCTAACACGCAGTACTAGTACTAGTAGTACAACTTTCTGGGTGATCTTGCATATGATTTTTGTGTGCCAAATGACGGTTCTAAATTCCCCTTTTGACCAAAACATGCGAGAGGTTGACACTGATTTCTTATAGATTACTTTCAACTACTCCCTCTGTTCCAAATTTCTTGTCTTAGATTTGTCTAGATACGGATGTATCTAATACTAAAATGTGACATGATACATCCGTATCTAGACAAATCTAAGACAAGAATTTTGGGACGGAGGGAGTACTTTATGAACATCAATGCTACCTTTTAAGAGGGTATATTTGCCTCAGTAACTTGTGTTATGGATATTGCATGTAATCCCTCTGCTCTCATGCCTTTGAAGACATGTTCTAGTGTCTTTGTTCACTCATTTCTGTGCGTATATGTAGTCATATATGGAGTATAATCATCTTATATTTCTGAACGGAGGTAGTAATAAAATATGGTTTCTGTTTGAATTAGAACCAGGTCCGCGGGGGAGATGAAGTTCTCAAAGTCATGCCGTGTGAACTGGAAGACCTGATGATGAGTTCTACTGCTGAACTATCCAACTGCTATGTCCTTGTCGCCACGTGTCCTGAACTAGTGTTTTCCTGTAGCATTGTTGTCAGGCGTGTTCTCAAGGCTGTACTTGACCACAACAATTTCCTGACTGTGCCTTCGATTACGAAGGGTGTGGTTCTTGTAAAGCTTCCCAACAAATCTGATGCGGCCTATCTTCATCATCATGTTTATGAGTGGAAAGACCACTCTGTTAGGTTCTCCAAGGTTGACAAGATGGTGATGGTGCATGTAGACATCTCACACAAAGTCCATGGCCTAGTCAGTTATGCAGGGTTCATCCCGTAGGTCGGTGGCAAAAAAGAGTCTGCAGAGTTTAGTTAGTGCAACTTTGCTTGTCTGTAGTAAGTACTAGTGTACAATACTTGATTTGTGTTTGTGAACCCTCTATTGTTTATTAGTATTGCCGCTTTTGGTGTGCGGTCAGTCCTGAGAACGGTCTATGTTAATGTCTGTCCACTCAATTCGGTCTGTGTATTTTGAAGTATCCATATCATATTTTTTGTGAGGACAGTCTATCAATTATGGTTACACTCCAATATATGTATGCATTGCAGGGTTTATCGCACCCACCAGGATTTCCAGCCCCATGGATGTTCGGTCCATACGATTTGTGACGACCTTTGGACTGTCCTGCTTGTGGGAGTAGGCGAGGCCCCTGCATGCCACGCATAGTTGAACGATCAATATTCTGTTTAGTACTTCAACATAGTGATTTCCTGGTAAGGATTCACTCGTGTCACATCAAGTAAATCTTATTGATTTATTGTCTAAATCTTATTGATTTAATGTCATGTTTTCTTTCGTTTCCTGCAATTTTACGATGTAGGTTTTGCAATGTGACATTCATCGCAGAATAAACCATTTGGTTTGCTCTATGATGGCTATTTTTGCAGGTTTCACTTCTTATGTCATGTTAGTAACGAAGGCACTGTCCATCACTTATATTACTGGAAAAAATTGGATCAGTCTGTTGACTGAGCACTACTAGGAAAAGGGCTATAGATGGAATTGACACTAATGGCGCACCAGACATGTGGTGTGCCATTACTATATACTAATGGCGCATTGGTGTGCCATTAGTGTGCAAATACTAATGGTGCACCACATCCACGATGCGCCATTAGTAAAAAAAAAATTCAAAACTACTAATGGCGCACCACATCCACGGTGCGCCATTAGTAAAAAAAAATTAATTTTTTCAAAACTACTAATGGTGCACCATGGGAGTGATGCGCCATTACTAGTTGAACTAGTAATGGCGCACCATGCCACGGTGCATATATGTAGTCATATATGGAGACTAGTAGTCTTTGTTCACTCGTTTCTATGCGTATATGTAGTCATATATGGAGTATAATCATCTTATATTTCTGAACGGAGGTAGTAATAAAATATGGTTTCTGTTTGAATTAGAACCAGGTCCGCGGTGGAGATGAAGTTCTCAAAGTCATGCCGTGTGAACTGGAAGACCTGATGATGAGTTCTACTGCTGAACTATCCAACTGCTATGTCCTTGTCGCCACGTGTCCTGAACTAGTGTTTTCCTGTAGCATTGTTGTTAGGCGTGTTCTCAAGGCTGTACTTGACCACAACAATTTCCTGACTGTGCCTTCGATTACGAAGGGTGTGGTTCTTGTAAAGCTTCCCAACAAATCTGATGCGGCCTATCTTCATCATCATGTTTATGAGTGGAAAGACCACTCTGTTAGGTTCTCCAAGGTTGACAAGATGGTGATGGTGCATGTAGACATCTCACACAAAGTCCATGGCCTAGTCAGTTATGCAGGGTTCATCCCGTAGGTCGGTGGCAAAAAATAGTCTGCAGAGTTTAGTTAGTGCAACTTTGCTTGTCTGTAGTAAGTACTAGTGTTCAGTACTTGATTTGTGTTTGTGAACCCTCTATTGTTTATTAGTATTGCCGCTTTTGGTGTGCGGTCAGTCCTGAGAATGGTCTATGTTAATTCGGTCTGTGTATTTTGAAGTATCCATATCATATTTTTTGTGAGGACGGTCTATCAATTATGGTTACACTCCAATATATGTATGCATTGCAGGGTTTATCGCACCCACCAGGATTTCCAGCCCCATGGATGTTTGGTCTATACGATTTGTGACGACCTTTGGACTGTCCTGCTTGTGGGAGTAGGTGAGGCCCCTGCATGCCACGCATAGTTGAACGATCAATATTATGTTTAGTACTTCAACATAGTGATTTCCTGGTAAGGATTCACTCGTGTCACATCAAGTAAATCTTATTGATTTACTGTCTAAATCTTATTGATTTAATGTCATGTTTTCTTTCGTTTCCTGCAATTTTACGATGCAGGTTTTGCAATGTGACATTCATCGCAGAATAAACCGTTTGGTTTGCTCTATGATGGCTATTTTTGCAGGTTTCACTTCTTATGTCATGTCAGTAACGAAGGCACTGTCCATCACTTGTATTACTGGAAAAAATTGGATCAGTCTGTTGACTGAGCACTACTAGGAAAAGGGCTATAGATGGAATTGACACTAATGGCGCACCAGACATGTGGTGCGCCATTACTATATACTAATGGCGCATTGGTGCGCCATTAGTGTGCAAATACTAATGGCGCACCACACCCACGATGCGCCATTAGTAAAAAAAAATATTTTTTTCAAAACTACTAATGGCGCACCACATCCACGGTGCGCCATTAGTAAAAAAAATTTAATTTTTTCAAAACTACTAATGGTGCACCGTGGGAGTGATGCGCCATTACTAGTTGAACTAGTAATGGCGCACCATGCCACGGTGCACCATTAGTAACTTGGCCCAAACATTTGATCGAATGCACCCCCCCCCCCCTGGACCGCCTTTTCAGTTTCAAAAAAAAATAAAAGAAAATGGTAGAAATGTCAAAAAAATAAAAGAAAATAAGATTCTCATGTGGTGCGCCATTATTAAAAAATACTAATGGCGCACCAGTGATGCGCCATTAGTACAAAAAATTGGTGCGCCATTAGTAGCCCTTTTCCTAGTAGTGGAGTACAAGCTGAATCCCTATGATGAACTGCAGTTTGGTTTAACAAATGCCACAATTAGTCCTTCTCGCGTTTAAAAGAAATGAAGAAAAAGACTGGATCACGGTCATGGATCCTAGTCAAGTTAGAAAGCTGATCATAGTAGACTAGACACGATCGCCACTGTCTCACACAGATCGAGCACCAACAGTTGCTCTAGCACTGACAGCGGCAGCAGCTCAGTCTGATCCAGCTGAGGATTGGGCACCGACCGCGTCAGCGGATCATTCCGATCTACCGGAGGATCGGGCATCGACACCGGCACCTGCTCCGACACCGGCACCAGCTCTACAAGGAGCACCATCTCCGGCAGCAGCAGCGGCTTCGGCACCTGCACCAACACTTGCACTTGCATCTTCTCCGGCCCGTCCAGTTGCACCGACAATAGACTGGGCTGCAGTTTGCACTTCATATACCAAAGTCCTTACAAAAACCGACTTGTCCACCTTCTTGGTAAGCATTGGTCGCCCAAGTGCTTCGTTCTTTTTTCATTCCATGTTGTTTCACATGATTCACTGTGTTGATCTAACTGTTTGGGTATGTCTTCTTGTTTGCAAACAGAGAATTCCTAGAGCAATGAGGGAGTCGTTCAACAATCCGGGCGACCGCGGCCAAGTTTCTCTTACCATGCGCAGCCTTGCTGTGAATGAACCTGCTCAATATATCGTAAGTACAAAGGATGGTCGCATGATGATTGATGCTAAAGGATGGTCAAGGTTTAGATCTAAATCATATCTTGCGGTAGGGGATGATGTCAAAATCAAACTTTCTCGGCAAGGAGAGCTGGTCCAAATCAACTTTGAAATTGTTCGGTAGCAGCACGCAACTTCCTAACTGATCTATCCTCCGAGAGATTTTGATGTTATAATCTGGCATGGTGAAACAAGTGTCCTGTGTGTATAAGTAGTACGATAGTATTATTTATCACATGGTATATTGTTGATAGAATTGCAACTCTGATTGCTGGTTAGGAACTGTCATTCGATTTCATTCCAACAGCTGTCGTGCTTTATTCAATTTTGTGTATTCACCTTGCGACAGCATCTAAAACCAGTGCCGTACCGATCGCTTGCAATATGAAAAGCGCTCAGGTAGAACACATGGGCCCCCAAACATGCAGGGTCGGCCTGCGGCCCAAAGTCCAGAACCTGGTTTCGAGAAGCACTAGCTCAGTGCAGAAGTGGCGTCCTCCTCCTGCTGTGGGTTGGGCGAAGATGAATGTTGATGCTGCGTTATCTCGCAATGGTGAAAGAGGAGCCCTGGCAGTTGTGAGCCGGGATCATATAGGCTTCTTCCTTGGAGCATCGGCACTAGTGTGCGAAAGTGTTACTGATCCAGAGATCCTAGAGGCAATGGCATGTTGCGAGGGGCTATCTCTGGCTCTTGACTTAAACCTGCAACAAGTTCAGATTAGCACTGATTGTTCAGCAATAGTCAAGCATATCGGAGAGGCATACTTGGGGCCCAGCAAAGTTATTATGGACGAGATCAAGATGAAGAAGAATATGTTCCAAACCATGGAGATCATACATGAAAAACGCGAGTGTAATGTTGAAGCGCATGTGCTCGCAAAAGCTGCTACTTCTTTGCCCTGTGGATGCCATCTTTGGTTCACAGGAACCCCCGAAATTATTTGTATACCTATAACTGTTAATCTTCAATAAAGCAGCTTTTATCCCTCAAAAAACATCTGAGTATTATATTCTCAGCTGAACCCCCATAATGCCCGTGCGTCGCAGAGGGAGTATTTTTCTCGGCAAGGTGAGCCTGTGATATAAAAGATTTGTATATTTCTTTACAGAGGGAGTATCTCTCTGTCAAAAAATATATTTATGTGTAACCAGTTACTCCTGTCTTTCTACTTCCTTTCGCTGATATGTGGGGCAACCGGCAACGGGGTCCACGTGCCATATGCACAAATTAGAGTGCACAACTTCACGATAGACACACCCTGGTCATAGCGCCGCAGTAATGCCCAATGAGCCGTCAAATCACAACCCCCCCTTTCCAGCTTTAGCAGTAAGCTGGACGGACGAACCGGCAATATTTCACTGGGCCTGAATCCCTTTCTCCCTCGTCTGCTTGTTCAGAGAAAACCCCCTCTCGGCGATTGCATAGGGTTTTCTCATGGAGAACCAGGTACGAATTCTTCATCCATCCCCGATAAACCCAAGTCCCTTGGTCGCAGGTAATCCTAGGATGGCAGCCGCCGCTGTTGATGCATTTTTCTTCCTACTAAATCTTGTGTGTTTCATTTGCAGTGCCCAAAGTGCGAGTACCCTACAGTTTTCTGCACCCTCGGCGAGACGCCACACTTGTTCCTTCTCATCCTAACACAGCATTCTGAAACCCGCACAGTATGTTCCTAGAATCCTCTTTTCTATCCGGGAGGGTGGGGGTTTTCTTGAACATGCTGTGTTCTCATATTATTTTTCCTGCAGTGTATTATTTGCTCTGCCAGAACACATGTACTCAAGATGCTCGGCCTTGCCATAACTGAATACACTAGTTTAATGGTCACAGTGAAGACAAGCCATGGATATAAGTTCCGAGTTGGGTTCATGAACCAAGAAGATCGCTGCTTTTTTTATGGCCGTACTTGGATAAACTTTCTCAAGTGTTACGGACTGAAAGTTGGCACACGAATGTTGATGGAAATAGCAGAACCTGGTCTCATCTTCACCGTGATCTTTCACCCCGACGTTGTTCCAATTGTTCATCCATGTTAGTTTTGTATCTGGTTCTTGCTTGTTGCCTCGATTACTTCTTAATCCACCTATTCTGTCTAACTAATCACAATTTAACTTTAGAAGTAGCAACGAATCTCTCACGAAGATGCTACTTCTAACTAATATTTTCTTATAATTGATGGCACGTGTAGGTTTGTTCAGAGTAAAGCAGTCTACTCGTTTGTTACTCTGTAATAACTTGGCTATTACTAATGGCACTGAAGTTGACTAGATCGACATCCACAAGTTCCTACACTTTATTGATCGTCTTGAGGTCCTTGTGGGGCGTTTCAATGGTGGAAGGCCACGTGGGATATGTGTGCCACTGCTACACTCGTTGAACACGTCCAACTGTGTCGAGAAACTTATGGTACGAGCTGTTTTCTGTTATATATGTTGTTCATAAACTATTGCTTATACACAGTTTTACAGTTGTGATCTTCTTGAAACAGGAACTGCTGAGTTCTATTGTTCCTATATAGATGCCTGACCATGGTCGGGTCAGACTTGCGCTTGGTCACAACATGATGTTTATGTCGACCTGCTCAATTCCCCTTGGAGGTGAAAAGATACTTATTCATGGGTGGTCTCAAATAATGAAGGCCCATCCATCTTGGAGAATAGGACAGAAGATTATGTTCATGCTTTTCCATGGCTCTAAAGAGAATATCCTGTTTATTCACCATGTTGCGAGATGGAGCCGCTTTCAGAAGGTTGTGGATGTGCGGGGTGGCGCCTGGGCCTTGTCCTGGGGCTTGGCGGCCTCACCCTTGGTTAACTGTAGGCGAAGTAGCACTGTTCGAGGCGTGCTTTGTATAGTTGAACCTTTATAAGTACTCATACTGCTTTCAGCTTTGGTTGTTAAGTGCCCCTGCTGGTTTCAGTTAAGGTTGTTAAGTACTACAGTCTGTCGTGTTTCTTCAGTCCTGTCTTCCTCCAGCCGCCAAAACCAAACCAGCGCCGGCGGGGCCGCCTGCTTCTGCCTCCCATGACTGGCTGCGCCTCAGCGCACGCATCGCCGCCCCACCGTCTCCTAAATCGTTAACGCCGACGTCCTCCGCGCGCTTTGGTGCGCTCGCCGCGGCGCCGCCCTCTCGTGTTGTCAACATGGTCAACAAACAACAGGAATCGACAGAAGTACATGGAGAGGATGACAGTAGGGGCCCACCACGTCAACGTATGGAAAAATAAAATGCTTCCTCCTAGTGTTTTCCTGACATCTAGGACCCACGACATTGGGAGCGTATATAGTCAATAGACAAGAGAACAGCACAAGATCGGCTGACACCTGGGACGTAGCTACTCGAGCAGTATTTTTTTTGTTCGGTATTGTTGAGATGGAGCAGGGTTTGAACTGGGTTGTGGCCCGTCTAGCCCAGGCTTATATTTTATGTTCACCATGTGACCAGCCCAGCTATTTTTTCTTTGTGAAAATGAGCCCAGTTTATATTTTCTGAAGAATACCCAATCCAGGCCTACTTATTTTTCTACGCCCTGATGGGCTGCAACTCTTTCAAGACGCCTACAAATCTTGAAAGTAATATGAAATGGGTTGTAAATATAAAAACAGATGACAAATTGGCAATTACTTTATAATTTCTGAATTTTATTACAATTTCAGATTCCTATTTCACTGGGCATTAACCTAATTTAAATACATCTTCAAAGTACTTTAAATCTGGCTGGACATTTCGGTATTAAAAATAGTTTGGAACCCACAGAAATATGCGAAATTGGCCCTGGCCAACCAAAAAAACAACTACAATAAATTGCATAAGTTGCCATGAGCTATATATATATTATTAAAAAAAGAGGGAGTGGTCTGACTCATGGGCCTATTTAGTTGACGTGTATGCAAGATTTTTTTAGTTATCATATACGTCAACAAACGATTCTAGCAGACGTAACCGTTGGATGTCAATCCAACGGCCGTCATGTTTCTTCAATCTCTGATCTTCTTGCTCCAGCCGCCAAAGCAGCACCGGCGGGACCGCTTACTCCCGCCTCTCGTGGCCTGTTGTGCTGCCGCACAGGCCTCGCCCCCGACTACTCCCACCGCCGGCCAGGGCATCCCTCTACTCACCCACACCCCTGTTATTCTGCGGCGACGGCAGCCTCACACCGCAGCCGAACCGATGAACGCTCGTACTCCTCTACGCGTGGGCATCCACTGCTGCGTCTTCCCCGGCTCCACGTCGTCCCCTTCCTATGTCTCGCCGTCATCCACCGCCGTGGTGCTCTCGGCGCGGCGTGGTCAATGTGGTCAACGACCGACTTCCATCGGAAGAGTACTGTACGTGGAGAGGCTGACAGCTGGGTCCACGGCAGCCGCAAGGAAGTGCCTCCTTATTACGCGCAAAATAATTATTCCTCCACCTGACAGCGGGGACCAACCGGACGGGCCACTAGTATTTTGCGAAAAAATCGTTTCCCCCTGACTGCTGGGACCCACCGGACGGGCCACCGTATTTCACGAAAAAAACTCCCCCCCCCCCGCTGTCAGCTCGGACCCACCAGAAGTGCCTCCTTATTACGCACAAAAAAATGAATACTCCCGCGGCTAGCTGGGACCCACCTTGGTGGGAGGCCGACTTGTGGGCCTACTAAGTTGACGGGGAAAAAGGCCTTTGTCAACTTAGTCAATATGAACGATTCTAGCTCCAGTGACCGTACGATGTCCATCCAACGGCCGTAGTGCTTCTTCAACCTCTGGTCTTCTTGCTCCAGCCGCCCAAAGCAGCGCCAGTCGTGCCGCATGCTCCTGGCTCCCGTGGCTGGCTGTGCTGCCGCGGAGGCCTCACCGCCCCGTACTATTCCCACCGCTGGCCAGGCCCTGCGGCGACGGCAGCCTCACACCGCAGCCGAACTAGTGAACCCTCGTACTCCTCTCCGCGCGGGCTTCCACTGCCGCGTCTTCCCTGGCTCCGCGTCGTCCCCTTCCTAGGCTTCGTCGTCGTCCACCGCCGTGGTGCTCTCGGCGCGGCGTGGTCGATGTGGTCAACGACCGACTTCCATCGGAAGAGTACTGTGCATGGAGACGCTGACAGCTGGGTCCACGGCCACAGCAAGGAAGTGGCTCCTTATTACGCGCAAAAAAATTATTCCTCCACCTGACAGCGGGGACCCACCGGACGGGCCACCGTATTTTGTGAAAAAAATGTTTGCCCCTGACTGCTGGGACCCACCAGCTACATCTTCGCACGCAAGGAAGTGCCTGACAGTCGGGACCCACCTGGTCGAAGCATACGTAGCGTTGTCATTCTGGTCGCGAACGTGTATGCACATATATACTGGTCGATGTAGAGGCGTGCACGTGTCGTAGTAGAGGCGCGCACGTAGCATGTACACGTACGTACAACTGCCAGGGTGCAAGAAAGAAAATACGGCTATGTATGTGTACATACGGGCGGGGTCTCGAACGCCTACTCGTGCATACGTACGGCCATGGCTCATGTACATGGCTGGGTCGGAACGGAGAAACAACGTCGTCGCCGTGTTCATGGGGAGGCAACGGAATGCGTCGTGTTCATGGGGAGGCAACGGAATGGGTCGTGTTCATGTGGAGGCAATGGAATGCGTCGTGTTCATGGGGAGGCAACGGAATGCGTCGTGTTCATCGGGAGGGCTTGGATGGAACAAGCGATGCAAACGAGGCCTGGCGTACCGCACAACGGAGGAAACGGACCTCCTACGTTCGGAACGGGGTCCTGTTGATCGGGAGGGGTCTGGCGTACCACAAAACGGAGGAAACGGACCTCCTACAGTCGAAATGGGGGTCCTGTTCATCGGGAGGGGTGTGGCGTACCGCAAAACAGAGGAAACGGACTTGTGTTGGAGCGCTACGGTCGAAATGGGGGTCCTATTCATCGGGAGGGGTGTGGCGTACCGCAAAACGGGACTCCACGGGATACTGTTCATCTCCACCGTTGACCCCCTCCAGCCTCCACGAGCTACTGTTCATCCACCGTCGACCTCCTCCAGCCTCCACCTATGACTGTTCATCCACGGGCTCCTGTTCATCCAGCCTCCACCGTGCGCTACTCCACCGGCTACTGTTCAACCAGCCCTCTCCAAGGGTCCTGTTCAACCACCCTCCACGGGCTACTGTTCATCCTGCCCTCCACCGTCTACTGTTCATCCTTCCCTCCATGGGGTGGTCCTCTTCATCTAGCCCTCCACGGGGTCTTGTTCATCCAGCCCCAATCGGCTCGATTGATCGAGGTCCTGTTC